>NW_026990520.1:0-114330 GCF_963921805.1 Phalacrocorax carbo
GTTTTTTGCCGCGGCGGCCCATTCCAGGGTGCCGGCGCTGGTCCGTTTTTTGCCGCGGCGGCCCCATTCCGGGGGTGCCGGGGCCGGTCCGTTTTTTGCCGCGGCGGCCCATTCCGGGGTGCCGGACCCGGTACGTTTTTTGCCGCGGCGGACCATTCCGGGGTGCCAGGGCCGGTCCGTTTTTTGCCGCGGCGGCCCATTCCGGGGTGCCGGCTCCGGTCCGTTTTTTGCCGCGGCGGCCCATTCCGGGGGTGCCGGCGCCGGTCCGTTTTTTGCCGCGGCGGCCCATTCCGGGGTGCCGGGGCCGGTCCGTTTTTTGCCGCGGCGGCCCATTCCGGGGGTGCCGGCTCCGGTCCGTTTTTTGCTGCGGCGGCCCATTCCGGGGTGCCGGACCCCGGTCCGTTTTTTGCCGCGGCATCCCATTCCGGGGTGCCGGCGCCGGTCCGTTTTTTGCCGCGGCGGCCCATTCCGGGGGTGCCGGAGCCGGTCCGTTTTTTGCCGCGGCGGCCCATTCCGGGGTGCCGGAGCTGGTCCGTTTTTTGCCGCGGCGGCCCATTCCGGGGTGCCGGCTCCGGTCCGTTTTTTGCCGCGGCGGCCCATTCCGGGGGTGCCGGCGCCGGTCCGTTTTTTGCCGCGGCGGCCCATTCCGGGGGTGCCGGCTCCGGTCCGTTTTTTGCCGCGGCGGCCCATTCCGGGGGTGCCGGCTCCGGTCCGTTTTTTGCCGCGGCGGCCCATTCCGGTGGTGCCGGACCCGGTCCGTTTTTTGCCGCGGCGGCCCATTCCGGGGTGCCGGCTCCGGTCCGTTTTTTGCCGCGGCAGCCCATTCCGGGGGTGCCGGGGCCGGTCCGTTTTTTTGCCGCGGCGGCCCATTCCGGGGTGCCGGACCCGGTCCGTTTTTTGCCGCGGCGGCCCATTCCGGGGGGTGTGCCGGCTCCGGTCCGTTTTTTGCCGCGGCGGCCCATTCCGGGCTGCCGGCTCCGGTCCGTTTTTTTGCCGCGGCGGCCCATTCCGGGGTGCCGGCGCCGGTCCGTTTTTTGCCGCGGCGGCCCATTCCGGGGGTGCCGGCTCCGGTCCGTTTTTTGCCGCGGCGGCCCATTCCGGGGGTGCCGGACCCGGTCCGTTTTTTGCCGCGGCGGCCCATTCCGGGGCGCCGGCGCCGGTCCGTTTTTTGCCGCGGCGGCCCATTCCGGGGTGCCGGACCCGGTCCGTTTTTTGACGCGGCGGCCCATTCCGGGGGTGCCGGCGCCGATCCGTTTTTTGCCGCGGCGGCCCATTCCGGGGGGTGCCGGGGCCGGTCCGTTTTTTGCCGCGGCGGCCCATTCCGGGCTGCCGGCTCCGGTCCGTTTTTTGACGCGGCGGCCCATTCCGGGGTGCCGGACCCGGTCCGTTTTTTGCCGCGGCGGCCCATTCCGGGGTGCCGGGGGCCGGTCCGTTTTTTGCCGCGGCGGCCCATTCCGGGGGTGCCGGCGCCGGTCCGTTTTTTTGCCGCGGCGGCCCATTCCGGGGTGCCGGCTCCGGTCCGTTTTTTGCCGCGGCGGCCCATTCCGGGGGTGCCGGACCCGGTCCGTTTTTTTGCCGCGGCGGCCCATTCCGGGGCGCCGGCGCCGGTCCGTTTTTTGCCGCGGCGGCCCATTCCGGGGTGCCGGACCCGGTCCGTTTTTTGACGCGGCGGCCCATTCCGGGGTGCCGGCTCTGGTCCGTTTTTTTGCCGCGGCGGCCCATTCCGGGGTGCCGGACCCGGTCCGTTTTTTGCCGCGGCAGCCCATTCCGGGGTGCCGGGGCCGGTCCGTTTTTTGCCGCGGCGGCCCATTCCGGGGGTGCGGGCGCCGGTCCGTTTTTTTGCCGCGGCGGCCCATTCCGGGGGTGCCGGCGCCGGTCCGTTTTTTGCCGCGGCGGCCCATTCCGGGGTGCCGGGCACGGTCCGTTTTTTGCCGCGGCGGCCCATTCCGGGGTGCCGGCTCCGGTCCGTTTTTTGCCGCGGCGGCCCATTCCGGGGTGCCGGCTCCGGTCCGTTTTTTGCCGCGGCGGCCCATTCCGGGGGTGCCGGCTCCGGTCCGTTTTTTGCCGCGGCGGCCCATTCCTGGGTGCCGGCGCCGGTCCGTTTTTTGCCGCGGCGGCCCATTCCGGGGTGCCGGGGCCGGTCCGTTTTTTTGCCGCGGCGGCCCATTCCGGGGTGCCGGAGCCGGTCCGTTTTTTTGACGCGGCGGCCCATTCCGGGGTGCCGGGGCCGGTCCGTTTTTTGCCGCGGCAGCCCATTCCGGGGTGCCGGCTCCGGTCCGTTTTTTGCCGCGGCGGCCCATTCCGGGGGTGCCGGCTCCGGTCCGTTTTTTGCCGCGGCGGCCCATTCCGGGGTGCCGGACCCGGTCCGTTTTTTTGCCTTGGCGGCCCATTCCGGGGTGCCGGCTCCGGTCCGTTTTTTTGCCGCGGCGGCCCATTCCGGGGTTGCCGGGGCCGGTCCGTTTTTTGCCGCGGCGGCCCATTCCAGGGTGCCGGCGCTGGTCCGTTTTTTGCCGCGGCGGCCCATTCCGGGGTGCCGGGGCCGGTCCGTTTTTTGCCGCGGCGGCCCATTCCGGGGTGCCGGCGCCGGTCCGTTTTTTGCCGCGGCGGACCATTCCGGGGTGCCAGGGCCGGTCCGTTTTTTTGCCGCGGCGGCCCATTCCGGGGTGCCGGAGCCGGTCCGTTTTTTGCCGCGGCGGCCCATTCCGGGGTGCCGGCGCCGGTCCGTTTTTTGCCGCGGCGGCCCATTCCGGGGTGCCGGGGCCGGTCCGTTTTTTGACGCGGCGGCCCATTCCGGGGTGCCGGCTCCGGTCCGTTTTTTGCCGTGGCGGCCCATTCCGGGGTGCCGGACCCGGTCCGTTTTTTGCCGCGGCAGCCCATTCCGGGGTGCCGGCGCCGGTCCGTTTTTTGCCGCGGCGGCCCATTCCGGGGTGCCGGACCCAGTCCGTTTTTTGCCGCGGTGGCCCATTCCGGGGTGCCGGGGCCGGTCTGTTTTTTGCCGCGGCGGCCCATTCCGGGGTGCCAGAGCCGGTCCGTTTTTTGCCGCGGCGGCCCATTCCGGGCTGCCGGCTCCGGTCCGTTTTTTGCCGCGGCGGCCCATTCCGGGGTGCCGGGGCCGGTCCGTTTTTTGCCGCGGCGGCCCATTCCGGGGTGCCGGACCCGGTCCGTTTTTTGCCGCGGCGGCCCATTCCGGGGTGCCGGGGCCGGTCCGTTTTTTGCCGCGGCGGCCCATTCCGGGGTGCCGGACCCGGTCCGTTTTTTGCCGCGGCGGCCCATTCCGGGGCGCCGGCGCCGGTCCGTTTTTTGCCGCGGCGGCCCATTCCGGGGTGCCGGGGCCGGTCCGTTTTTTGACGCGGCGGCCCATTCCGGGGTGCCGGCTCTGGTCCGTTTTTTGACGCGGCGGCCCATTCCGGGGTGCCGGACCCGGTCCGTTTTTTGCCGCGGCGGCCCATTCCGGGGTGCCGGCGCCGATCCGTTTTTTGCCGCGGCGGCCCATTCCGGGGTGCCGGCTCCGGTCCGTTTTTTGCCGTGGCGGCCCATTCCGGGGTGCCGGACCCGGTCCGTTTTTTGCCGCGGCAGCCCATTCCGGGGTGCCGGCGCCGGTCCGTTTTTTGCCGCGGCGGCCCATTCCGGGGTGCCGGACCCAGTCCGTTTTTTGCCGCGGTGGCCCATTCCGGGGTGCCGGGGCCGGTCTGTTTTTTGCCGCGGCGGCCCATTCCGGGGTGCCAGAGCCGGTCCGTTTTTTGCCGCGGCGGCCCATTCCGGGGTGCCGGCGCCGGTCCGTTTTTTGCCGCGGCGGCCCATTCCGGGGGTGCCGGACCCGGTCCGTTTTTTGACGCGGCGGCCCATTCCGGGGTGCCGGCGCCGATCCGTTTTTTGCCGCGGCGGCCCATTCCGGGGTGCCGGCTCCGGTCCGTTTTTTGCCACGGCGGCCCATTCCGGGGTGCCGGAGCCGGTCCGTTTTTTGCCGCGGCGGCCCATTCCGGGGTGCCGGCTCCGGTCCGTTTTTTGCTGCGGCGGCCCATTCCGGGGGTGCCGGCTCCGGTCCGTTTTTTGACGCGGCAGCCCATTCCGGGGTGCCGGGGCCGGTCCGTTTTTTGCCGCGGCGGCCCATTCCGGGGTGCCGGCTCCGGTCCGTTTTTTGCCGCGGCGGCCCATTCCGGGGGTGCCGGACCCGGTCCGTTTTTTGCCGCGGCGGCCCATTCCGGGGTGCCGGAGCCGGTCCGTTTTTTGCCGCGGCGGCCCATTCCGGGGTGCCGGCGCCGGTCTGTTTTTTGCCGCGGCGGCCCATTCCGGGGTGCCGGAGCTGGTCCATTTTTTGCCGCGGCGGCCCATTCCGGGGTGCCAGGGCCGGTCCGTTTTTTGCCGCGGCGGCCCATTCCGGGGTGCCGGCTCCGGTCCGTTTTTTACCGCGGCGGCCCATTCCGGGGGTGCCGGCTCCGGTCCGTTTTTTGCCGCGGCGGCCCATTCCGGGGTGCCGGGGCCGGTCCGTTTTTTACTGCGGCGGCCCATTCCGGGGTGCCAGCTCCGGTCCGTTTTTTTGCCGCGGCGGCCCATTCCGGGGTGCCGGCGCCGGTCCGTTTTTTGCCGCGGCGGCCCATTCCGGGGTGCCGGGGCCGGTCCGTTTTTTGCCGCGGCGGCCCATTCCGGGGTTCCGGAGCCAGTCCGTTTTTTGCCGCGGCGGCCCATTCCGGGGTGCCGGACCCGGTCCGTTTTTTGCCACGGCGGCCCATTCCGGGGTGCCGGCGCCGGTCCGTTTTTTGCCGCGGCGGCCCATTCCGGGGTGCCGGACCCGGTCCGTTTTTTGCCGCGGCGGCCCATTCCGGGGTGCCGGCTCTGGTCCGTTTTTTGCCGCGGCGGCCCATTCCGGGGTGCCGGCTCCGGTCCGTTTTTTGCCGCGGCGGCCCATTCCGGGGTGCCGGCTCCGGTCCGTTTTTTGCCGCGGCGGCCCATTCCGGGGTGCCGTCTCCGGTCCGTTTTTTGCCGCGGCGGCCCATTCCGGGGTGCCGGGGCCGGTCCGTTTTTTGCCGCGGCGGCCCATTCCGGGGTGCCGGACCCGGTCCGTTTTTTGCCACGGCGGCCCATTCCGGGGTGCCGGCTCCGGTCCGTTTTTTGCCGCGGCGGCCCATTCCGGGGTGCCGGCTCCGGTCCGTTTTTTGCCGCGGCGGCCCATTCCGGGGTGCCGGGGCCGGTCCGTTTTTTGCCGCGGCGGCCCATTCCGGGGTGCCGGACCCGGTCCGTTTTTTGCCGCGGCGGCCCATTCCGGGGTGCCGGCTCCGGTCCGTTTTTTGCCGCGGCGGCCCATTCCGGGCTGCCGGCTCCGGTCCGTTTTTTGCCGTGGCGGCCCATTCCGGGGTGCCGGCGCCGGTCCGTTTTTTGCCGCGGCGGCCCATTCCGGGGTGCCGGACCCGGTCCGTTTTTTGCCGCGGCGGCCCATTCCGGGGCGCCGGCGCCGGTCCGTTTTTTGCCGCGGCGGCCCATTCCGGGGTGCCGGACCCGGTCCGTTTTTTGACGCGGCGGCCCATTCCGGGGTGCCGGCTCTGGTCCGTTTTTTGCCGCGGCGGCCCATTCCGGGGTGCCGGGGCCGGTCCGTTTTTTGCCGCGGCGGCCCATTCCGGGGGTGCCGGCGCCGATCCGTTTTTTGCCGCGGCGGCCCATTCCGGGGTGCCGGGGCCGGTCCGTTTTTTGCCGCGGCGGCCCATTCCGGGGTGCCGGGGCCGGTCCGTTTTTTGCCGCGGCGGCCCATTCCGGGGTGCCGGACCCGGTCCGTTTTTTGCCGCGGCGGCCCATTCCGGGCTGCCGGCTCCGGTCCGTTTTTTGCCGCGGCGGCCCATTCCGGGCTGCCGGCTCCGGTCCGTTTTTTGCCGCGGCGGCCCCATTCCGGGGTGCCGGCTCCGGTCCGTTTTTTGCCGCGGCGGCCCATTCCGGGGTGCCGGACCCGGTCCGTTTTTTGCCGCGGCGGCCCATTCCGGGGCGCCGGCGCCGGTCCGTTTTTTGCCGCGGCGGCCCATTCCGGGGTGCCGGACCCGGTCCGTTTTTTGACGCGGCGGCCCATTCCGGGGTGCCGGCTCTGGTCCGTTTTTTGCCGCGGCGGCCCATTCCGGGGTGCCGGACCCGGTCCGTTTTTTGCCGCGGCGCCCCATTCCGGGGTGCCGGCGCCGATCCGTTTTTTGCCGCGGCGGCCCATTCCGGGGTGCCGGGGCCGGTCCGTTTTTTACTGCGGCGGCCCATTCCGGGGTGCCGGACCCGGTCCGTTTTTTGCCGCGGCGGCCCATTCCGGGGTGCCGGCTCCGGTCCGTTTTTTGCCGCGGCGGCCCATTCCGGGGTGCCGGACCCGGTCCGTTTTTTGACGCGGCAGCCCATTCCGGGGTGCCGGGGCCGGTCCGTTTTTTGCCGCGGCGGCCCATTCCGGGGTGCCAGACCCGGTCCGTTTTTTGCCGCGGCGGCCCATTCCGGGGTGCCGGCTCCGGTCCGGTTTTTTGCCGCGGCGGCCCATTCCGGGGTGCCGGGGCCGGTCCGTTTTTTGCCGCGGCAGCCCATTCCGGGGTGCCGGGGCCGGTCCGTTTTTTGCCGCGGCGGCCCATTCCGGGGTGCCGGACCCGGTCCGTTTTTTGCCGCGGCGGCCCATTCCGGGGTGCCGCTCCGGTCCGTTTTTTGCCGCGGCGGCCCATTCCGGGGCGCCGGCGCCGGTCCGTTTTTTTGCCGCGGCGGCCCATTCCGGGGTGCCGGACCCGGTCCGTTTTTTGACGCGGCGGCCCATTCCGGGGGTGCCGGCTCTGGTCCGTTTTTTGCCGCGGCGGCCCATTCCGGGGTGCCGGCTCCGGTCCGTTTTTTGCCGCGGCGGCCCATTCCGGGGTGCCGGCGCCGGTCCGTTTTTTGCCGCGGCGGCCCATTCCGGGGGTGCCGGACCCGGTCCGTTTTTTGACGCGGCGGCCCATTCCGGGGTGCCGGCTCTGGTCCGTTTTTTGCCGCGGCGGCCCATTCCGGGGTGCCGGACCCGGTCCGTTTTTTGCCGCGGCGGCCCATTCCGGGGTGCCCGGCGCCGATCCGTTTTTTGCCGCGGCGGCCCATTCCGGGGTGCCGGGGCCGGTCCGTTTTTTACTGCGGCGGCCCATTCCGTGGGTGCCGGGGCCGGTCCGTTTTTTGCCGCGGCGGCCCATTCCGGGGTGCCGGCTCCGGTCCGTTTTTTGCCGCGGCGGCCCATTCCGGGGTGCCGGAGCCGGTCCGTTTTTTGCCGCGGCGGCCCATTCCGGGGTGCCGGACCCGGTCCGTTTTTTGCCGCGGCGGCCCTATCCGGGGTGCCAGGGCCGGTCCGTTTTTTGCCGCGGCGGCCCATTCCGGGGTGCCGGCTCCGGTCCGTTTTTTACCGCGGCGGCCCATTCCGGGGTGCCGGCTCCGGTCCGTTTTTTGCCGCGGCGGCCCATTCCGGGGTGCCGGGGCCGGTCCGTTTTTTACTGCGGCGGCCCATTCCGGGGTGCCAGCTCCGGTCCGTTTTTTGCCGCGGCGGCCCATTCCGGGGTGCCGGAGCCGGTCCGTTTTTTGCCGCGGCGGCCCATTCCGGGGTGCCGGGGCCGGTCCGTTTTTTGCCGCGGCGGCCCATTCCGGGGTTCCGGAGCCAGTCCGTTTTTTGCCGCGGCGGCCCATTCCGGGGTGCCGGAGCCGGTCCGTTTTTTGCCGCGGCGGCCCATTCCGGGGTGCCGGACCCGGTCCGTTTTTTGCCGCGGCGGCCCATTCCGGGGTGCCGGAGCTGGTCCATTTTTTGCCGCGGCGGCCCTATCCGGGGTGCCAGGGCCGGTCCGTTTTTTGCCGCGGCGGCCCATTCCGGGGTGCCGGCTCCGGTCCGTTTTTTACCGCGGCGGCCCATTCCGGGGTGCCGGCTCCGGTCCGTTTTTTGCCGCGGCGGCCCATTCCGGGGTGCCGGGGCCGGTCCGTTTTTTACTGCGGCGGCCCATTCCGGGGTGCCAGCTCCGGTCCGTTTTTTGCCGCGGCGGCCCATTCCGGGGTGCCGGAGCCGGTCCGTTTTTTGCCGCGGCGGCCCATTCCGGGGTGCCGGGGCCGGTCCGTTTTTTGCCGCGGCGGCCCATTCCGGGGTTCCGGAGCCAGTCCGTTTTTTGCCGCGGCGGCCCATTCCGGGGTGCCGGCTCCGGTCCGTTTTTTGCCGTGGCGGCCCATTCCGGGGTGCCGGACCCGGTCCGTTTTTTGCCGCGGCAGCCCATTCCGGGGTGCCGGCGCCGGTCCGTTTTTTGCCGCGGCGGCCCATTCCGGGGTGCCGGACCCAGTCCGTTTTTTGCCGCGGTGGCCCATTCCGGGGTGCCGGGGCCGGTCTGTTTTTTGCCGCGGCGGCCCATTCCGGGGTGCCAGAGCCGGTCCGTTTTTTGCCGCGGCGGCCCATTCCGGGGTGCCGGCGCCGGTCCGTTTTTTGCCGCGGCGGCCCATTCCGGGGTGCCGGGGCCGGTCCGTTTTTTGACGCGGCGGCCCATTCCGGGGTGCCGGCGCCGATCCGTTTTTTGCCGCGGCGGCCCATTCCGGGGTGCCGGCTCCGGTCCGTTTTTTGCCGCGGCGGCCCATTCCGGGGTGCCGGGGCCGGTCCGTTTTTTGCCGCGGCGGCCCATTCCGGGGTGCCGGCTCCGGTCCGTTTTTTGCTGCGGCGGCCCATTCCGGGGTGCCGGCTCCGGTCCGTTTTTTGACGCGGCAGCCCATTCCGGGGTGCCGGGGCCGGTCCGTTTTTTGCCGCGGCGGCCCATTCCGGGGTGCCGGCTCCGGTCCGTTTTTTGCCGCGGCGGCCCATTCCGGGGTGCCGGACCCGGTCCGTTTTTTGCCGCGGCGGCCCATTCCGGGGTGCCGGAGCCGGTCCGTTTTTTGCCGCGGCGGCCCATTCCGGGGTGCCGGCGCCGGTCTGTTTTTTGCCGCGGCGGCCCATTCCGGGGTGCCGGAGCTGGTCCATTTTTTGCCGCGGCGGCCCTATCCGGGGTGCCAGGGCCGGTCCGTTTTTTGCCGCGGCGGCCCATTCCGGGGTGCCGGCTCCGGTCCGTTTTTTACCGCGGCGGCCCATTCCGGGGTGCCGGCTCCGGTCCGTTTTTTGCCGCGGCGGCCCATTCCGGGGTGCCGGGGCCGGTCCTTTTACTGCGGCGGCCCATTCCGGGGTGCCAGCTCCGGTCCGTTTTTTGCCGCGGCGGCCCATTCCGGGGTGCCGGCGCCGGTCCGTTTTTTGCCGCGGCGGCCCATTCCGGGGTGCCGGAGCCGGTCCGTTTTTTGCCGCGGCGGCCCATTCCGGGGTGCCGGGGCCGGTCCGTTTTTTGCCGCGGCGGCCCATTCCGGGGTTCCGGAGCCAGTCCGTTTTTTGCCGCGGCGGCCCATTCCGGGGTGCCGGACCCGGTCCGTTTTTTGCCACGGCAGCCCATTCCGGGGTGCCGGCGCCGGTCCGTTTTTTGCCGCGGCGGCCCATTCCGGGGTGCCGGGGCCGGTCCGTTTTTTGCCGCGGCGGCCCATTCCGGGGTGCCGGCTCTGGTCCGTTTTTTGCCGCGGCGGCCCATTCCGGGGTGCCGGCTCCGGTCCGTTTTTTGCCGCGGCGGCCCATTCCGGGGTGCCGGCTCCGGTCCGTTTTTTGCCGCGGCGGCCCATTCCGGGGTGCCGTCTCCGGTCCGTTTTTTGCCGCGGCGGCCCATTCCGGGGTGCCGGGGCCGGTCCGTTTTTTGCCGCGGCGGCCCATTCCGGGGTGCCGGACCCGGTCCGTTTTTTGCCACGGCGGCCCATTCCGGGGTGCCGGCTCCGGTCCGTTTTTTGCCGCGGCGGCCCATTCCGGGGTGCCGGCTCCGGTCCGTTTTTTGACGCGGCGGCCCATTCCGGGGTGCCGGACCCGGTCCGTTTTTTGCCGCGGCAGCCCATTCCGGGGTGCCGGGGCCGGTCCGTTTTTTGCCGCGGCGGCCCATTCCGGGGTGCCGGCTCCGGTCCGGTTTTTGCCGCGGCGGCCCATTCCGGGGTGCCGGCTCCGGTCCGTTTTTTGCCGCGGCGGCCCATTCCGGGCTGCCGGCTCCGGTCCGTTTTTTGCCGTGGCGGCCCATTCCGGGGTGCCGGCTCCGGTCCGTTTTTTGCCGCGGCGGCCCATTCCGGGGTGCCGGACCCGGTCCGTTTTTTGCCGCGGCGGCCCATTCCGGGGCGCCGGCGCCGGTCCGTTTTTTGCCGCGGCGGCCCATTCCGGGGTGCCGGACCCGGTCCGTTTTTTGACGCGGCGGCCCATTCCGGGGTGCCGGCTCTGGTCCGTTTTTTGCCGCGGCGGCCCATTCCAGGGTGCCGGACCCGGTCCGTTTTTTGCCGCGGCGGCCCATTCCGGGGTGCCGGCGCCGATCCGTTTTTTGCCGCGGCGGCCCATTCCGGGGTGCCGGGGCCGGTCCGTTTTTTGCCGCGGCGGCCCATTCCGGGGTGCCGGGGCCGGTCCGTTTTTTGCCGCGGCGGCCCATTCCGGGGTGCCGGACCCGGTCCGTTTTTTGCCGCGGCGGCCCATTCCGGGCTGCCGGCTCCGGTCCGTTTTTTGCCGCGGCGGCCCATTCCGGGGTGCCGGCTCCGGTCCGTTTTTTGCCGCGGCGGCCCATTCCGGGGTGCCGGACCCGGTCCGTTTTTTGCCGCGGCGGCCCATTCCGGGGCGCCGGCGCCGGTCCGTTTTTTGCCGCGGCGGCCCATTCCGGGGTGCCGGACCCGGTCCGTTTTTTGACGCGGCGGCCCATTCCGGGGTGCCGGCTCTGGTCCGTTTTTTGCCGCGGCGGCCCATTCCGGGGTGCCGGACCCAGTCCGTTTTTTGCCGCGGTGGCCCATTCCGGGGTGCCGGGGCCGGTCTGTTTTTTGCCGCGGCGGCCCATTCCGGGGTGCCAGAGCCGGTCCGTTTTTTGCCGCGGCGGCCCATTCCGGGGTGCCGGCGCCGGTCCGTTTTTTGCCGCGGCGGCCCATTCCGGGGTGCCGGGGCCGGTCCGTTTTTTGACGCGGCGGCCCATTCCGGGGTGCCGGCGCCGATCCGTTTTTTGCCGCGGCGGCCCATTCCGGGGTGCCGGCTCCGGTCCGTTTTTTGCCGCGGCGGCCCATTCCGGGGTGCCGGGGCCGGTCCGTTTTTTGCCGCGGCGGCCCATTCCGGGGTGCCGGCTCCGGTCCGTTTTTTGCTGCGGCGGCCCATTCCGGGGTGCCGGCTCCGGTCCGTTTTTTGACGCGGCAGCCCATTCCGGGGTGCCGGGGCCGGTCCGTTTTTTGCCGCGGCGGCCCATTCCGGGGTGCCGGCTCCGGTCCGTTTTTTGCCGCGGCGGCCCATTCCGGGGTGCCGGACCCGGTCCGTTTTTTGCCGCGGCGGCCCATTCCGGGGTGCCGGAGCCGGTCCGTTTTTTGCCGCGGCGGCCCATTCCGGGGTGCCGGCGCCGGTCTGTTTTTTGCCGCGGCGGCCCATTCCGGGGTGCCGGAGCTGGTCCATTTTTTGCCGCGGCGGCCCTATCCGGGGTGCCAGGGCCGGTCCGTTTTTTGCCGCGGCGGCCCATTCCGGGGTGCCGGCTCCGGTCCGTTTTTTACCGCGGCGGCCCATTCCGGGGTGCCGGCTCCGGTCCGTTTTTTGCCGCGGCGGCCCATTCCGGGGTGCCGGGGCCGGTCCGTTTTTTACTGCGGCGGCCCATTCCGGGGTGCCAGCTCCGGTCCGTTTTTTGCCGCGGCGGCCCATTCCGGGGTGCCGGCGCCGGTCCGTTTTTTGCCGCGGCGGCCCATTCCGGGGTGCCGGAGCCGGTCCGTTTTTTGCCGCGGCGGCCCATTCCGGGGTGCCGGGGCCGGTCCGTTTTTTGCCGCGGCGGCCCATTCCGGGGTTCCGGAGCCAGTCCGTTTTTTGCCGCGGCGGCCCATTCCGGGGTGCCGGACCCGGTCCGTTTTTTGCCACGGCAGCCCATTCCGGGGTGCCGGCGCCGGTCCGTTTTTTGCCGCGGCGGCCCATTCCGGGGTGCCGGGGCCGGTCCGTTTTTTGCCGCGGCGGCCCATTCCGGGGTGCCGGCTCTGGTCCGTTTTTTGCCGCGGCGGCCCATTCCGGGGTGCCGGCTCCGGTCCGTTTTTTGCCGCGGCGGCCCATTCCGGGGTGCCGGCTCCGGTCCGTTTTTTGCCGCGGCGGCCCATTCCGGGGTGCCGTCTCCGGTCCGTTTTTTGCCGCGGCGGCCCATTCCGGGGTGCCGGGGCCGGTCCGTTTTTTGCCGCGGCGGCCCATTCCGGGGTGCCGGACCCGGTCCGTTTTTTGCCACGGCGGCCCATTCCGGGGTGCCGGCTCCGGTCCGTTTTTTGCCGCGGCGGCCCATTCCGGGGTGCCGGCTCCGGTCCGTTTTTTGACGCGGCGGCCCATTCCGGGGTGCCGGACCCGGTCCGTTTTTTGCCGCGGCAGCCCATTCCGGGGTGCCGGGGCCGGTCCGTTTTTTGCCGCGGCGGCCCATTCCGGGGTGCCGGCTCCGGTCCGGTTTTTGCCGCGGCGGCCCATTCCGGGGTGCCGGCTCCGGTCCGTTTTTTGCCGCGGCGGCCCATTCCGGGCTGCCGGCTCCGGTCCGTTTTTTGCCGTGGCGGCCCATTCCGGGGTGCCGGCTCCGGTCCGTTTTTTGCCGCGGCGGCCCATTCCGGGGTGCCGGACCCGGTCCGTTTTTTGCCGCGGCGGCCCATTCCGGGGCGCCGGCGCCGGTCCGTTTTTTGCCGCGGCGGCCCATTCCGGGGTGCCGGACCCGGTCCGTTTTTTGACGCGGCGGCCCATTCCGGGGTGCCGGCTCTGGTCCGTTTTTTGCCGCGGCGGCCCATTCCAGGGTGCCGGACCCGGTCCGTTTTTTGCCGCGGCGGCCCATTCCGGGGTGCCGGCGCCGATCCGTTTTTTGCCGCGGCGGCCCATTCCGGGGTGCCGGGGCCGGTCCGTTTTTTGCCGCGGCGGCCCATTCCGGGGTGCCGGGGCCGGTCCGTTTTTTGCCGCGGCGGCCCATTCCGGGGTGCCGGACCCGGTCCGTTTTTTGCCGCGGCGGCCCATTCCGGGCTGCCGGCTCCGGTCCGTTTTTTGCCGCGGCGGCCCATTCCGGGGTGCCGGCTCCGGTCCGTTTTTTGCCGCGGCGGCCCATTCCGGGGTGCCGGACCCGGTCCGTTTTTTGCCGCGGCGGCCCATTCCGGGGCGCCGGCGCCGGTCCGTTTTTTGCCGCGGCGGCCCATTCCGGGGTGCCGGACCCGGTCCGTTTTTTGACGCGGCGGCCCATTCCGGGGTGCCGGCTCTGGTCCGTTTTTTGCCGCGGCGGCCCATTCCGGGGTGCCGGACCCGGTCCGTTTTTTGCCGCGGCGGCCCATTCCGGGGTGCCGGCGCCGATCCGTTTTTTGCCGCGGCGGCCCATTCCGGGGTGCCGGGGCCGGTCCGTTTTTTACTGCGGCGGCCCATTCCGGGGTGCCGGACCCGGTCCGTTTTTTGCCGCGGCGGCCCATTCCGGGGTGCCGGCTCCGGTCCGTTTTTTGCCGCGGCGGCCCATTCCGGGGTGCCGGACCCGGTCCGTTTTTTGACGCGGCAGCCCATTCCGGGGTGCCGGACCCGGTCCGTTTTTTGCCGCGGCGGCCCATTCCGGGGTGCCGGACCCGGTCCGTTTTTTGCCGCGGCGGCCCATTCCGGGGGTGCCGGCTCCGGTCCGGTTTTTGCCGCGGCGGCCCATTCCGGGGTGCCGGGGCCGGTCCGTTTTTTGCCGCGGCAGCCCATTCCGGGGTGCCGGGGCCGGTCCGTTTTTTGCCGCGGCGGCCCATTCCGGGGTGCCGGACCCGGTCCGTTTTTTGCCGCGGCGGCCCATTCCGGGGTGCCGGCTCCGGTCCGTTTTTTGCCGCGGCGGCCCATTCCGGGGTGCCGGCGCCGGTCCGTTTTTTGCCGCGGCGGCCCATTCCGGGCTGCCGGACCCGGTCCGTTTTTTGCCGCGGCGGCCCATTCCGGGGTGCCGGCTCTGGTCCGTTTTTTGCCGCGGCGGCCCATTCCGGGGTGCCGGACCCGGTCCGTTTTTTGCCGCGGCGGCCCATTCCGGGGTGCCGGCGCCGATCCGTTTTTTGCCGCGGCGGCCCATTCCGGGGTGCCGGGGCCGGTCCGTTTTTTACTGCGGCGGCCCATTCCGGGGTGCCGGGGCCGGTCCGTTTTTTGCCGCGGCGGCCCATTCCGGGGTGCCGGCTCCGGTCCGTTTTTTGCCGCGGCGGCCCATTCCGGGGTGCCGGAGCCGGTCCGTTTTTTTGCCGCGGCGGCCCATTCCGGGGTGCCGGAGCCGGTCCGTTTTTTGCCGCGGCGGCCCATTCCGGGGTGCCGGAGCTGGTCCATTTTTTGCCGCGGCGGCCCTATCCGGGGTGCCAGGGCCGGTCCGTTTTTTGCCGCGGCGGCCCATTCCGGGGTGCCGGCTCCGGTCCGTTTTTTACCGCGGCGGCCCATTCCGGGGTGCCGGCTCCGGTCCGTTTTTTGCCGCGGCGGCCCATTCCGGGGTGCCGGGGCCGGTCCGTTTTTTGCCGCGGCGGCCCATTCCGGGGTGCCAGCTCCGGTCCGTTTTTTGCCGCGGCGGCCCATTCCGGGGTGCCGGAGCCGGTCCGTTTTTTGCCGCGGCGGCCCATTCCGGGGTGCCGGGGCCGGTCCGTTTTTTGCCGCGGCGGCCCATTCCGGGGTTCCGGAGCCAGTCCGTTTTTTGCCGCGGCGGCCCATTCCGGGGTGCCGGACCCGGTCCGTTTTTTGCCACGGCGGCCCATTCCGGGGTGCCGGCGCCGGTCCGTTTTTTGCCGCGGCGGCCCATTCCGGGGTGCCGGGGCCGGTCCGTTTTTTGCCGCGGCGGCCCATTCCGGGGTGCCGGCTCCGGTCCGTTTTTTGCCGCGGCGGCCCATTCCGGGGTGCCGGCTCCGGTCCGTTTTTTGCCGCGGCGGCCCATTCCGGGGTGCCGGCTCCGGTCCGTTTTTTGCCGCGGCGGCCCATTCCGGGGTGCCGGGGCCGGTCCGTTTTTTGCCGCGGCGGCCCATTCCGGGGGTGCCGGCGCTGGTCCGTTTTTTGCCGCGGCGGCCCATTCCGGGGTGCCGGGGCCGGTCCGTTTTTTGCCGCGGCGGCCCATTCCGGGTTGCCGGCTCCGGTCCGTTTTTTGCCGCGGCGGCCCATTCCGGGGTGTCGGCTCCGGTCCGTTTTTTGCCGCGGCGGCCCATTCCGGGGTGCCGGCTCCGGTCCGTTTTTTGCCGCGGCGGCCCATTCCGGGGTGCCGGCTCCGGTCCGTTTTTTGCCGCGGCGGCCCATTCCGGGGTGCCGGCTCCGGTCCGTTTTTTGCCGCGGCGGCCCATTCCGGGGTGCCGGCTCCGGTCCGTTTTTTGCCGCGGCAGCCCATTCCGGGGTGCCGGGGCCGGTCCGTTTTTTGCCGCGGCGGCCCATTCCGGGGTGCCGGACCCGGTCCGTTTTTTGCCGCGGCGGCCCATTCCGGGGTGCCGGACCAGGTCCGTTTTTTGCCGCGGCGGCCCATTCCGGGCTGCCGGCGCCGGTCCGTTTTTTGCCGCGGCGGCCCATTCCGGGGTGCCGGGGCCGGTCCGTTTTTTGCCGCGGCGGCCCATTCCGGGGTGCCGGACCCGGTCCGTTTTTTGCCGCGGCGGCCCATTCCGGGGTGCCGGCGCCGGTCCGTTTTTTGCCGCGGCGGCCCATTCCGGGGTGCCGGACCCGGTCCGTTTTTTGACGCGGCGGCCCATTCCGGGGTGCCGGCTCTGGTCCGTTTTTTGCCGCGGCGGCCCATTCCGGGGTGCCGGACCCGGTCCGTTTTTTGCCGCGGCGGCCCATTCCGGGGTGCCGGCGCCGAACCGTTTTTTGCCGCGGTGGCCCATTCCGGGGTGCCGGGGCCGGTCCGTTTTTTGCCGCGGCGGCCCATTCCGGGGTGCCGGGGCCGGTCCGTTTTTTGCCGCGGCGGCCCATTCCGGGGTGCCGGCTCCGGTCCGTTTTTTGCCGCGGCGGCCCATTCCGGGCTGCCGGCTCCGGTCCGTTTTTTGCCGCGGCGGCCCATTCCGGGGTGCCGGCTCCGGTCCGTTTTTTGCCGCGGCGGCCCATTCCGGGGTGCCGGACCCGGTCCGTTTTTTGCCGCGGCGGCCCATTCCGGGGCGCCGGCGCCGGTCCGTTTTTTGCCGCGGCGGCCCATTCCGGGGCGCCGGCGCCGGTCCGTTTTTTGCCGCGGCGGCCCATTCCGGGGTGCCGGACCCGGTCCGTTTTTTGACGCGGCGGCCCATTCCGGGGGTGCCGGCTCTGGTCCGTTTTTTGCCGCGGCGGCCCATTCCGGGGTGCCGGACCCGGTCTGTTTTTTGCCGCGGCGGCCCATTCCGGGGTGCCGGCGCCGATCCGTTTTTTGCCGCGGCGGCCCATTCCGGGGTGCCGGGGCCGGTCCGTTTTTTACTGCGGCGGCCCATTCCGGGGTGCCGGACCCGGTCCGTTTTTTGCCGCGGCGGCCCATTCCGGGGTGCCGGCTCCGGTCCGTTTTTTGCCGCGGCGGCCCATTCCGGGGTGCCGGACCCGGTCCGTTTTTTGACGCGGCAGCCCATTCCGGGGTGCCGGGGCCGGTCCGTTTTTTGCCGCGGCGGCCCATTCCGGGGTGCCGGCTCCGGTCCGTTTTTTGCCGCGGCGGCCCATTCCGGGGTGCCGGCTCCGGTCCGGTTTTTGCCGCGGCGGCCCATTCCGGGGTGCCGGCTCCGGTCCGTTTTTTGCCGCGGCGGCCCATTCCGGGGTGCCGGGGCCGGTCCGTTTTTTGCCGCGGCGGCCCATTCCGGGGTGCCGGACCCGGTCCGTTTTTTGCCGCGGCGGCCCATTCCGGGGTGCCGGCTCCGGTCCGTTTTTTGCCGCGGCGGCCCATTCCGGGGCGCCGGCGCCGGTCCGTTTTTTGCCGCGGCGGCCCATTCCGGGGTGCCGGACCCGGTCCGTTTTTTGACGCGGCGGCCCATTCCGGGGTGCCGGCTCTGGTCCGTTTTTTGCCGCGGCGGCCCATTCCGGGGTGCCGGACCCGGTCCGTTTTTTGCCGCGGCGGCCCATTCCGGGGTGCCGGCGCCGATCCGTTTTTTGCCACGGCGGCCCATTCCGGGGTGCCGGGGCCGGTCCGTTTTTTACTGCGGCGGCCCATTCCGGGGTGCCGGACCCGGTCCGTTTTTTGCCGCGGCGGCCCATTCCGGGGTGCCGGCTCCGGTCCGTTTTTTGCCGCGGCGGCCCATTCCGGGGTGCCGGGGCCGGTCCGTTTTTTGCCGCGGCGGCCCATTCCGGGGTGCCGGGGCCGGTCCGTTTTTTGCCGCGGCGGCCCATTCCGGGGGTGCCGGCTCCGGTCCGTTTTTTGCCGCGGCGGCCCATTCCGGGGTGCCGGCGCCGGTCCGTTTTTTGCCGCGGCGGCCCATTCCGGGGTGCCGGCTCCGGTCCGTTTTTTGCCGCGGCGGCCCATTCCGGGGTGCCGGACCCGGTCCTTTTTTTGCCGCGGCGGCCCATTCCGGGGCGCCGGCGCCGGTCCGTTTTTTGCCGCGGCGGCCCATTCCGGGGTGCCGGACCCGGTCCGTTTTTTGACGCGGCGGCCCATTCCGGGGTGCCGGCTCCGGCTCCGTTTTTTGCCGCGGCGGCCCATTCCGGGGTGCCGGACCCGGTCCTTTTTTTGCCGCGGCGGCCCATTCCGGGGTGCCGGCGCCGATCCGTTTTTTGCCGCGGCGGCCCATTCCGGGGTGCCGGGGCCGGTCCGTTTTTTGCCGCGGCGGCCCATTCCGGGCTGCCGGCTCCGGTCCGTTTTTGACGCGGCGGCCCATTCCGGGGTGCCGGGGCCGGTCCGTTTTTTACTGCGGCGGCCCATTCCGGGGTGCCGGACCCGGTCCGTTTTTTGCCGTGGCGGCCCATTACGGGGTGCTGGAGCCGGTCCGTTTTTTGCCGCGGCGGCCCATTCCGGGGTGCCGGGGCCGGTCCGTTTTTTGCCGCGGTGGCCCATTCCGGGGTTCCGGGGCCGGTCCGTTTTTTGCCGCGGCGGCCCATTCCGGGGTGCCGGACCCGGTCCGTTTTTTGCCGCGGCGGCCCATTCCGGGGTGCCAGCGCCGGTCCGTTTTTTGCCGCGGCGGCCCATTCCGGGGTGCCGGGGCCGGTCCGTTTTTTGCCGCGGCGGCCCATTCCGGGGTGCCGGCGCCGGTCCGTTTTTTGCCGCGGCGGCCCATTCCGGGGTGCCGGCTCCGGTCCGTTTTTTGCCGCGGCGGCCCATTCCGGGGTGCCGGCGCCGGTCCGTTTTTTGCCGCGGCGGCCCATTCCGGGGTGCCGGCTCCGGTCCGTTTTTTGCCGCGGCGGCCCATTCCGGGGTGCCGGCTCCGGTCCGTTTTTTGCCGCGGCGGCCCATTCCGGGGTGCCGGCTCCGGTCCGTTTTTTGCCGCGGCGGCCCATTCCGGGGTGCCGGGGCCGGTCCGTTTTTTGCCGCGGCGGCCCATTCCGGGGTGCCGGCGCTGGTCCGTTTTTTGCCGCGGCGGCCCATTCCGGGGTGCCGGCGCTGGTCCGTTTTTTGCCACGGTGGCCCATTCCGGGGTGCCGGACCCGGTCCGTTTTTTGCCGCGGCGGCCCATTCCGGGGTGCCGGCTCCGGTCCGTTTTTTGCCGCGGCGGCCCATTCCGGGGTGCCGGGGCCGGTCCGTTTTTTGCCGCGGCGGCCCATTCCGGGGTGCCGGACCCGGTCCGTTTTTTGCCGCGGCGGCCCATTCCGGGGTGCCGGCTCCGGTCCGTTTTTTGCCGCGGCGGCCCATTCCGGGGTGCCGGGGCCGGTCCGTTTTTTGCCGCGGCGGCCCATTCCGGGGTGCCGGCTCCGGTCCGTTTTTTGCCGCGGCGGCCCATTCCGGGGTGCCGGAGCCGGTCCGTTTTTTGCCGCGGCGGCCCATTCCGGGGTGCCGGAGCCGGTCCGTTTTTTGCCGCGGCGGCCCATTCCGGGGTGCCGGAGCTGGTCCATTTTTTGCCGCGGCGGCCCTATCCGGGGTGCCAGGGCCGGTCCGTTTTTTGCCGCGGCGGCCCATTCCGGGGTGCCGGCTCCGGTCCGTTTTTTACCGCGGCGGCCCATTCCGGGGTGCCGGCTCCGGTCCGTTTTTTGCCGCGGCGGCCCATTCCGGGGTGCCGGAGCCGGTCCGTTTTTTGCCGCGGCGGCCCATTCCGGGGTGCCGGGGCCGGTCCGTTTTTTGCCGCGGCGGCCCATTCCGGGGTTCCGGAGCCAGTCCGTTTTTTGCCGCGGCGGCCCATTCCGGGGTGCCGGACCCGGTCCGTTTTTTGCCACGGCGGCCCATTCCGGGGTGCCGGCGCCGGTCCGTTTTTTGCCGCGGCGGCCCATTCCGGGGTGCCGGGGCCGGTCCGTTTTTTGCCGCGGCGGCCCATTCCGGGGTGCCGGCTCTGGTCCGTTTTTTGCCGCGGCGGCCCATTCCGGGGGTGCCGGCTCCGGTCCGTTTTTTGCCGCGGCGGCCCATTCCGGGGTGCCGGCTCCGGTCCGTTTTTTGCCGCGGCGGCCCATTCCGGGGTGCCGGGGCCGGTCCGTTTTTTGCCGCGGCGGCCCATTCCGGGGTGCCGGCGCTGGTCCGTTTTTTGCCGCGGCGGCCCATTCCGGGGTGCCGGGGCCGGTCCGTTTTTTGCCGCGGCGGCCCATTCCGGGTTGCCGGCTCCGGTCCGTTTTTTGCCGCGGCGGCCCATTCCGGGGTGCCGGCTCCGGTCCGTTTTTTGCCGCGGCGGCCCATTCCGGGGTGCCGGCTCCGGTCCGTTTTTTGCCGCGGCGGCCCATTCCGGGGTGCCGGCTCCGGTCCGTTTTTTGCCGCGGCGGCCCATTCCGGGGTGCCGGCTCCGGTCCGTTTTTTGCCGCGGCGGCCCATTCCGGGGTGCCGGGGCCGGTCCGTTTTTTGCCGCGGCGGCCCATTCCGGGGTGCCGGACCCGGTCCGTTTTTTGCCGCGGCGGCCCATTCCGGGGTGCCGGACCAGGTCCGTTTTTTGCCGCGGCGGCCCATTCCGGGGTGCCGGCGCCGGTCCGTTTTTTGCCGCGGCGGCCCATTCCGGGGTGCCGGACCCGGTCCGTTTTTTGCCGCGGCGGCCCATTCCGGGGCGCCGGCGCCGGTCCGTTTTTTGCCGCGGCGGCCCATTCCGGGGTGCCGGACCCGGTCCGTTTTTTGACGCGGCGGCCCATTCCGGGGTGCCGGCTCTGGTCCGTTTTTTGCCGCGGCGGCCCATTCCGGGGTGCCGGACCCGGTCCGTTTTTTGCCGCGGCGGCCCATTCCGGGGTGCCGGCGCCGATCCGTTTTTTGCCGCGGTGGCCCATTCCGGGGTGCCGGGGCCGGTCCGTTTTTTGCCGCGGCGGCCCATTCCGGGGTGCCGGGGCCGGTCCGTTTTTTGCCGCGGCGGCCCATTCCGGGGTGCCGGCTCCGGTCCGTTTTTTGCCGCGGCGGCCCATTCCGGGCTGCCGGCTCCGGTCCGTTTTTTGCCGCGGCGGCCCATTCCGGGGTGCCGGCTCCGGTCCGTTTTTTGCCGCGGCGGCCCATTCCGGGGTGCCGGACCCGGTCCGTTTTTTGCCGCGGCGGCCCATTCCGGGGCGCCGGCGCCGGTCCGTTTTTTGCCGCGGCGGCCCATTCCGGGGCGCCGGCGCCGGTCCGTTTTTTGCCGCGGCGGCCCATTCCGGGGTGCCGGACCGTTTTTTGCCGCGGCGGCCCATTCCGGGGTGCCGGCGCCGGTCCGTTTTTTGCCGCGGCGGCCCATTCCGGGGTGCCGGCTCCGGTCCGTTTTTTGCCGCGGCGGCCCATTCCGGGGTGCCGGCGCCGATCCGTTTTTTGCCGCGGCGGCCCATTCCGGGGTGCCGGGGCCGGTCCGTTTTTTACTGCGGCGGCCCATTCCGGGGTGCCGGACCCGGTCCGTTTTTTGCCGCGGCGGCCCATTCCGGGGTGCCGGCTCCGGTCCGTTTTTTGCCGCGGCGGCCCATTCCGGGGTGCCGGACCCGGTCCGTTTTTTGACGCGGCAGCCCATTCCGGGGTGCCGGGGCCGGTCCGTTTTTTGCCGCGGCGGCCCATTCCGGGGTGCCGGACCCGGTCCGTTTTTTGCCGCGGCGGCCCATTCCGGGGTGCCGGCTCCGGTCCGGTTTTTGCCGCGGCGGCCCATTCCGGGGTGCCGGCTCCGGTCCGTTTTTTGCCGCGGCGGCCCATTCCGGGGTGCCGGGGCCGGTCCGTTTTTTGCCGCGGCGGCCCATTCCGGGGTGCCGGACCCGGTCCGTTTTTTGCCGCGGCGGCCCATTCCGGGGTGCCGGCTCCGGTCCGTTTTTTGCCGCGGCGGCCCATTCCGGGGCGCCGGCGCCGGTCCGTTTTTTGCCGCGGCGGCCCATTCCGGGGTGCCGGACCCGGTCCGTTTTTTGACGCGGCGGCCCATTCCGGGGTGCCGGCTCTGGTCCGTTTTTTGCCGCGGCGGCCCATTCCGGGGTGCCGGACCCGGTCCGTTTTTTGCCGCGGCGGCCCATTCCGGGGTGCCGGCGCCGATCCGTTTTTTGCCGCGGCGGCCCATTCCGGGGTGCCGGGGCCGGTCCGTTTTTTACTGCGGCGGCCCATTCCGGGGTGCCGGACCCGGTCCGTTTTTTGCCGCGGCGGCCCATTCCGGGGTGCCGGCTCCGGTCCGTTTTTTGCCGCGGCGGCCCATTCCGGGGTGCCGGGGCCGGTCCGTTTTTTGCCGCGGCGGCCCATTCCGGGGTGCCGGGGCCGGTCCGTTTTTTGCCGCGGCGGCCCATTCCGGGGTGCCGGCTCCGGTCCGTTTTTTGCCGCGGCGGCCCATTCCGGGCTGCCGGCTCCGGTCCGTTTTTTGCCGCGGCGGCCCATTCCGGGGTGCCGGCGCCGGTCCGTTTTTTGCCGCGGCGGCCCATTCCGGGGTGCCGGCTCCGGTCCGTTTTTTGCCGCGGCGGCCCATTCCGGGGTGCCGGACCCGGTCCTTTTTTTGCCGCGGCGGCCCATTCCGGGGCGCCGGCGCCGGTCCGTTTTTTGCCGCGGCGGCCCATTCCGGGGTGCCGGACCCGGTCCGTTTTTTGACGCGGCGGCCCATTCCGGGGTGCCGGCTCCGGCTCCGTTTTTTGCCGCGGCGGCCCATTCCGGGGTGCCGGACCCGGTCCTTTTTTTGCCGCGGCGGCCCATTCCGGGGTGCCGGCGCCGATCCGTTTTTTGCCGCGGCGGCCCATTCCGGGGTGCCGGGGCCGGTCCGTTTTTTGCCGCGGCGGCCCATTCCGGGCTGCCGGCTCCGGTCCGTTTTTTGACGCGGCGGCCCATTCCGGGGTGCCGGGGCCGGTCCGTTTTTTACTGCGGCGGCCCATTCCGGGGTGCCGGACCCGGTCCGTTTTTTGCCGTGGCGGCCCATTACGGGGTGCTGGAGCCGGTCCGTTTTTTGCCGCGGCGGCCCATTCCGGGGTGCCGGGGCCGGTCCGTTTTTTGCCGCGGTGGCCCATTCCGGGGTTCCGGGGCCGGTCCGTTTTTTGCCGCGGCGGCCCATTCCGGGGTGCCGGACCCGGTCCGTTTTTTGCCGCGGCGGCCCATTCCGGGGTGCCAGCGCCGGTCCGTTTTTTGCCGCGGCGGCCCATTCCGGGGTGCCGGGGCCGGTCCGTTTTTTGCCGCGGCGGCCCATTCCGGGGTGCCGGCGCCGGTCCGTTTTTTGCCGCGGCGGCCCATTCCGGGGTGCCGGCTCCGGTCCGTTTTTTGCCGCGGCGGCCCATTCCGGGGTGCCGGCGCCGGTCCGTTTTTTGCCGCGGCGGCCCATTCCGGGGTGCCGGCTCCGGTCCGTTTTTTGCCGCGGCGGCCCATTCCGGGGTGCCGGCTCCGGTCCGTTTTTTGCCGCGGCGGCCCATTCCGGGGTGCCGGGGCCGGTCCGTTTTTTGCCGCGGCGGCCCATTCCGGGGTGCCGGCGCTGGTCCGTTTTTTGCCGCGGCGGCCCATTCCGGGGTGCCGGCGCTGGTCCGTTTTTTGCCACGGTGGCCCATTCCGGGGTGCCGGACCCGGTCCGTTTTTTGCCGCGGCGGCCCATTCCGGGGTGCCGGCTCCGGTCCGTTTTTTGCCGCGGCGGCCCATTCCGGGGTGCCGGGGCCGGTCCGTTTTTTGCCGCGGCGGCCCATTCCGGGCTGCCGGCTCCGGTCCGTTTTTTGCCGTGGCGGCCCATTCCGGGGTGCCGGCGCCGGTCCGTTTTTTGCCGCGGCGGCCCATTCCGGGGTGCCGGACCCGGTCCGTTTTTTGACGCGGCGGCCCATTCCGGGGTGCCGGCTCCGGTCCGTTTTGTGCCGCGGCGGCCCATTCCGGGGTGCCGGCGCCGGTCCGTTTTTTGCCGCGGCGGCCCATTCCGGGGTGCGGGCGCCGGTCCGTTTTTTGACGCGGCGGCCCATTCCGGGGTGCCGGCTCCGGTCCGTTTTTTGCCGCGGCGGCCCATTCCGGGGTGCTGGCGCCGGTCCGTTTTTTGCCGCGGCGGCCCATTCCGGGGTGCCGGCGCCGGTCCGTTTTTTGCCGCGGCGGCCCATTCCGGGGTGCCGGGGCCGGTCCGTTTTTTGCCGCGGCAGCCCATTCCGGGGTGCCAGACCCGGTCCGTTTTTTGCCGCGGCGGCCCATTCCGGGGTGCCGGCGCCGGTCCGTTTTTTGCCGCGGCGGCCCATTCCGGGGTGCCGGCTCCGGTCCGTTTTTTGCCGCGGCGGCCCATTCCGGGGTGCCGGACCCGGTCCGTTTTTTGCCGCGGCGGCCCATTCCGGGGTGCCGGGGCCGGTCCGTTTTTTGCCGCGGCGGCCCATTCCGGGCTGCCGGCTCCGGTCCGTTTTTTGCCGCGGCGGCCCATTCCGGGCTGCCGGCGCCGGTCCGTTTTTTGCCGCGGCAGCCCATTCCGGGGTGCCGGGGCCGGTCCGTTTTTTGCCGCGGCGGCCCATTCCGGGGCGCCGGCGCCGGTCCGTTTTTTGCCGCGGCGGCCCATTCCGGGGTGCCGGACCCGGTCCGTTTTTTGCCGCGGCGGCCCATTCCGGGGTGCCGGCGCCGGTCCGTTTTTTGCCGCGGCGGCCCATTCCGGGGTGCCGGCTCCGGTCCGTTTTTTGACGCGGCGGCCCATTCCGGGGTGCCGTGGCCGGTCCGTTTTGTGCCGCGGCGGCCCATTCCGGGGTGCCAGCGCCGGTCCGTTTTTTGCCGCGGCGGCCCATTCCGGGGTGCCGGGGCCGGTCCGTTTTTTGCCGCGGCGGCCCATTCCGGGGTGCCGGACCCGGTCCGTTTTTTGACGCGGCGGCCCATTCCGGGGTGCCGGCTCCGGTCCGTTTTTTGACGCGGCGGCCCATTCCGGGGTGCCGGCTCCGGTCCGTTTTTTGCCGCGGCGGCCCATTCCGGGGTGCCGGACCCGGTCCGTTTTTTGCCGCGGCGGCCCATTCCGGGGTGCCGGACCCGGTCCGTTTTTTGCCGCGGCGGCCCATTCCGGGGTGGCGGCTCCGGTCCGTTTTCTGCCGCGGCGGCCCATTCCGGGGTGCCGGCGCCGGTCCGTTTTTTGACGCGGCGGCCCATTCCGGGGTGCCGGCGCTGGTCCGTTTTTTGACGCGGCGGCCCATTCCGGGGTGCCGGCGCTGGTCCGTTTTTTGACGCGGCGGCCCATTCCGGGGTGCCGGGGCCGGTCCGTTTTTTGACGCGGCGGCCCATTCCGGGGTGCCAGAGCCGGTCCGTTTTTTGCCGTGGCGGCCCATTCCGGGGTGCCGGACCCGGTCCGTTTTTTGCCGCGGCAGCCCATTCCGGGGTGCCGGGGCCGGTCCGTTTTTTGCCGCGGCGGCCCATTCCGGGGTGCCGGAGCCGGTCCGTTTTTTGCCGCGGCGGCCCATTCCGGGGTGCCGGGGCCGGTCCGTTTTTTGCCGCGGCGGCCCATTCCGGGGTGCCGGACCCGGTCCGTTTTTTGCCGCGGCGGCCCATTCCGGGGTGCCGGGGCCGGTCCGTTTTTTGCCGCGGCGGCCCATTCCGGGGTGCCGGACCCGGTCCGTTTTTTGCCGCGGCGGCCCATTCCGGGGTGCCGGACCCGGTCCGTTTTTTGCCGCGCCGGCCCATTCCGGGGTGCCGGAGTCGGTCCGTTTTTTGCCGCGGCGGCCCATTCCGGGGTGCCGGGGCCGGTCCGTTTTTTGCCGTGGCGGCCCATTCCGGGGTGCCGGGGCCGGTCCGTTTTTTGCCGCAGCGGCCCATTCCGGGCTGCCGGCTCCGGTCCGTTTTTTGACGCGGCGGCCCATTCCGGGGTGCCGGAGCCGGTCCGTTTTTTGCCGCGGCGGCCCATTCCGGGGTGCCGGCGCCGGTCCGTTTTTTGCCGCGGCGGCCCATTCCGGGGTGCCGGACCCGGTCCGTTTTTTGCCGCGGCGGCCCATTCCGGGGTGCCGGCTCCGGTCCGTTTTTTGCCGCGGCGGCCCATTCCGGGGTGCCGGACCAGGTCCGTTTTTTGCCGCGGCGGCCCATTCCGGGGGTGCCGGCTCCGGTCCGTTTTTTGCCGCGGCGGCCCATTCCGGGGTGCCGGGGCCGGTCCGTTTTGTGCCGCGGCGGCCCATTCCGGGGTGCCGGCTCCGGTCCGTTTTTTGCCGCGGCGGCCCATTCCGGGGTGCCGGAGCTGGTCCATTTTTTGCCGCGGCGTCCCTATCCGGCGTGCCAGGGCCGGTCCGTTTTTTGCCGCGGCGGCCCATTCCGGGGTGCCGGGGCCGGTCCGTTTTTTACCGCGGCGGCCCATTCCGGGGTGCCGGGGCCGGTCCGTTTTTTGCCGCGGCGGCCCATTCCGGGGTGCCGGGGCCGGTCCGTTTTTTACTGTGGCGGCCCCTTCCGGGGTGCCGGACCCGATCCGTTTTTTTGCCGCGGCAGCCCATTCCGGGGTGCCGGCGCCGGTCCGTTTTTTTGCCGCGGCGGCCCATTCCGGGGTGCCGGGGCCGGTCCGTTTTTTGCCGCGGCGGCCCATTCCGGGGCGC
Source organism: Phalacrocorax carbo (assembly GCF_963921805.1). Lineage (NCBI taxonomy): Eukaryota > Metazoa > Chordata > Aves > Suliformes > Phalacrocoracidae > Phalacrocorax > Phalacrocorax carbo. The sequence continues at coordinate 25,913 of NW_026990520.1, forward strand.
CGGCGCCGGTCCGTTTTTTGCCGCGGCGGCCCATTCCGGGGTGCCGGCTCCGGTCCGTTTTTTGACGCGGCGGCCCATTCCGGGGTGCCGGCTCTGGTCCGTTTTTTGCCGCGGCGGCCCATTCCGGGGTGCCGGACCCGGTCCTTTTTTTGCCGCGGCGGCCCATTCCGGGGTGCCGGCGCCGATCCGTTTTTTGCCGCGGCGGCCCATTCCGGGGTGCCGGGGCCGGTCCGTTTTTTGCCGTGGCGGCCCATTCCGGGATGCCGGCTCCGGTCCGTTTTTTGACGCGGCGGCCCATTCCGGGGTGCCGGGGCCGGTCCGTTTTTTGCCGCGGCGGCCCATTCCGGGGTGCCGGGGCCGGTCCGTTTTTTGCCGCGGCGGCCCATTCCGGGGGTGCCGGCTCCGGTCCGTTTTTTGCCGCGGCGGCCCATTCCGGGGTGCCGGGGCCGGTCCGTTTTTTGCCGCGGCGGCCCATTCCGGGGCGCCGGCGCCGGTCCGTTTTTTGCCGCGGCGGCCCATTCCGGGGTGCCGGACCCGGTCCGTTTTTTGACGCGGCGGCCCATTCCGGGGTGCCGGCTCTGGTCCGTTTTTTGCCACGGCGGCCCATTCCGGGGTGCCGGACCCGGTCCGTTTTTTGCCGCGGCAGCCCATTCCGGGGTGCCGGGGCCGGTCCGTTTTTTGCCGCGGCGGCCCATTCCGGGGTGCGGGCGCCGGTCCGTTTTTTGCCGCGGCGGCCCATTCCGGGGTGCCGGCGCCGGTCCGTTTTTTGCCGCGGCGGCCCATTCCGGGGTGCCGGGCACGGTCCGTTTTTTGCCGCGGCGGCCCATTCCGGGGTGCCGGCTCCGGTCCGTTTTTTGCCGCGGCGGCCCATTCCGGGGTGCCGGCTCCGGTCCGTTTTTTGCCGCGGCGGCCCATTCCAGGGTGCCGGCTCCGGTCCGTTTTTTGCCGCGGCGGCCCATTCCGGGGTGCCGGCGCCGGTCCGTTTTTTGCCGCGGCGGCCCATTCCGGGGTGCCGGGGCCGGTCCGTTTTTTGCCGCGGCGGCCCATTCCGGGGTGCCGGAGCCGGTCCGTTTTTTGACGCGGCGGCCCATTCCGGGGTGCCGGGGCCGGTCCGTTTTTTTGCCGCGGCAGCCCATTCCGGGGGTGCCGGCTCCGGTCCGTTTTTTGCCGCGGCGGCCCATTCCGGGGTGCCGGCTCCGGTCCGTTTTTTGCCGCGGCGGCCCATTCCGGGGTGCCGGACCCGGTCCGTTTTTTGCCGCGGCGGCCCATTCCGGGGTGCCGGAGCCGGTCCGTTTTTTGCCGCGGCGGCCCATTCCGGGGTTGCCGGGGCCGGTCCGTTTTTTGCCGCGGCGGCCCATTCCAGGGTGCCGGCGCTGGTCCGTTTTTTGCCGCGGCGGCCCATTCCGGGGTGCCGGCTCCGGTCCGTTTTTTGCCGCGGCGGCCCATTCCGGGGTGCCGGCTCCGGTCCGTTTTTTGCCGCGGCGGCCCATTCCGGGGTGCCGGCTCCGGTCCGTTTTTTGCCGCGGCGGCCCATTCCGGGGTGCCGGACCCGGTCCGTTTTTTGCCGTGGCGGCCCATTCCGGGGTGCCGGACCAGGTCCGTTTTTTGCCGCGGCGGCCCATTCCGGGGTGCCGGCTCCGGTCCGTTTTTTGCCGCGGCGGCCCATTCCGGGGTGCCGGACCCGGTCCGTTTTTTGCCGCGGCAGCCCATTCCGGGGTGCCGGCTCCGGTCCGTTTTTTGCCGCGGCGGCCCATTCCGGGGTGCCGGAGCTGGTCCATTTTTTGCCGCGGCGGCCCTATCCGGGGTGCCAGGGCCGGTCCGTTTTTTGCCGCGGCGGCCCATTCCGGGGTGCCGGGGCCGGTCCGTTTTTTACCGCGGCGGCCCATTCCGGGGTGCCGGCTCCGGTCCGTTTTTTGCCGCGGCGGCCCATTCCGGGGTGCCGGGGCCGGTCCGTTTTTTACTGCGGCGGCCCATTCCGGGGTGCCGGACCCGATCCGTTTTTTGCCGCGGCAGCCCATTCCGGGGTGCCGGCGCCGGTCCGTTTTTTGCCGCGGCGGCCCATTCCGGGGTGCCGGGGCCGGTCCGTTTTTTGCCGCGGCGGCCCATTCCGGGGTGCCGGGGCCGGTCCGTTTTTTGCCGCGGCGGCCCATTCCGGGGTGCCGGCTCCGGTCCGTTTTTTGACGCGGCGGCCCATTCCGGGGTGCCGGCTCTGGTCCGTTTTTTGCCGCGGCGGCCCATTCCGGGGTGCCGGACCCGGTCCTTTTTTTGCCGCGGCGGCCCATTCCGGGGTGCCGGCGCCGATCCGTTTTTTGCCGCGGCGGCCCATTCCGGGGTGCCGGGGCCGGTCCGTTTTTTGCCGTGGCGGCCCATTCCGGGCTGCCGGCTCCGGTCCGTTTTTTGACGCGGCGGCCCATTCCGGGGTGCCGGACCCAGTCCGTTTTTTGCCGCGGCGGCCCATTCCGGGGTGCCGGGGCCGGTCCGTTTTTTGCCGCGGCGGCCCATTCCGGGGTGCCGGCTCCGGTCCGTTTTTTGCCGCGGCGGCCCATTCCGGGGTGCCAGCGCCGGTCCGTTTTTTGCCGCGGCGGCCCATTCCGGGGCGCCGGCGCCGGTCCGTTTTTTGCCGCGGCGGCCCATTCCGGGGTGCCGGACCCGGTCCGTTTTTTGACGCGGCGGCCCATTCCGGGGTGCCGGGGCCGGTCCGTTTTTTGCCGCGGCAGCCCATTCCGGGGTGCCGGCTCCGGTCCGTTTTTTTGCCGCGGCGGCCCATTCCGGGGTGCCGGCTCCGGTCCGTTTTTTGCCGCGGCGGCCCATTCCGGGGTGCCGGACCCGGTCCGTTTTTTGCCGCGGCGGCCCATTCCGGGGTGCCGGAGCCGGTCCGTTTTTTGCCGCGGCGGGCCATTCCGGGGTTGCCGGGGCCGGTCCGTTTTTTGCCGCGGCGGCCCATTCCAGGGTGCCGGCGCTGGTCCGTTTTTTGCCGCGGCGGCCCATTCCGGTGTGCCGGGGCCGGTCCGTTTTTTGCCGCGGCGGCCCATTCCGGGGTGCCGGCGCCGGTCCGTTTTTTGCCGCGGCGGACCATTCCGGGGTGCCAGGGCCGGTCCGTTTTTTGCCGCGGCGGCCCATTCCGGGGTGCCGGCGCCGGTCCGTTTTTTGCCGCGGCGGCCCATTCCGGGGTGCCAGAGCCGGTCCGTTTTTTGCCGCGGCGGCCCATTCCGGGGTGCCGGACCCGGTCCGTTTTTTGACGCGGCGGCCCATTCCGGGGTGCCGGCTCCGGTACGTTTTTTGCCGTGGCGGCCCATTCCGGGGTGCCGGACCCGGTCCGTTTTTTGCCACGGCAGCCCATTCCGGGGTGCCGGGGCCGGTCCGTTTTTTGCCGCGGCGGCCCATTCCGGGGTGCCGGACCCAGTCCGTTTTTTGCCGCGGTGGCCCATTCCGGGGTGCCGGGGCCGGTCTGTTTTTTGCCGCGGCGGCCCATTCCGGGGTGCCAGAGCCGGTCCGTTTTTTGCCGCGGCGGCCCATTCCGGGCTGCCGGCTCCGGTCCGTTTTTTGACGCGGCGGCCCATTCCGGGGTGCCTGGGCCGGTCCGTTTTTTGCCGCGGCGGCCCATTCCGGGGTGCCGGGGCCGGTCCGTTTTTTGACGCGGCGGCCCATTCCGGGGTGCCGGCGCCGGTCCGTTTTTTGCCGCGGCGGCCCATTCCGGGGTGCCGGACCCGGTCCGTTTTTTGCCGCGGCGGCCCATTCCGGGGCGCCGGACCAGGTCCGTTTTTTGCCGCGGCGGCCCATTCCGGGGTGCCGGCTCCGGTCCGTTTTTTGACGCGGCGGCCCATTCCGGGGTGCCGGCTCTGGTCCGTTTTTTGCCGCGGCGGCCCATTCCGGGCTGCCGGCTCCGGTCCGTTTTTTGCCGCGGCGGCCCATTCCGGGGTGCCGGCTCTGGTCCGTTTTTTGCCGCGGCGGCCCATTCCGGGGTGCCGGCTCCGGTCCGTTTTTTGCCGTGGCGGCCCATTCCGGGGTGCCGGACCCGGTCCGTTTTTTGCCGCGGCAGCCCATTCCGGGGTGCCGGCGCCGGTCCGTTTTTTGCCGCGGCGGCCCATTCCGGGGTGCCAGGGCCGGTCCGTTTTTTGCCGCGGCGGCCCATTCCGGGGTGCCAGAGCCGGTCCGTTTTTTGCCGCGGCGGCCCATTCCGGGCTGCCGGCTCCGGTCCGTTTTTTGACGCGGCGGCCCATTCCGGGGTGCCTGGGCCGGTCCGTTTTTTGCCGCGGCGGCCCATTCCGGGGTGCCGGGGCCGGTCCGTTTTTTGCCGCGGCGGCCCATTCCGGGGTGCCGGCGCCGGTCCGTTTTTTGCCGCGGCGGCCCATTCCGGGGTGCCGGACCCGGTCCGTTTTTTGCCGCGGCGGCCCATTCCGGGGTGCCGGACCCGGTCCGTTTTTTGCCGCGGCGGCCCATTCCGGGGCGCCGGCGCCGGTCCGTTTTTTGCCGCGGCGGCCCATTCCGGGGTGCCGGACCCGGTCCGTTTTTTGACGCGGCGGCCCATTCCGGGGTGCCGGCTCCGGTCCGTTTTTTGCCGCGGCGGCCCATTCCGGGGTGCCGGAGCCGGTCCGTTTTTTGCCGCGGCGGCCCATTCCGGGGTGCCGGCTCCGGTCCGTTTTTTGCTGCGGCGGCCCATTCCGGGGTGCCGGGGCCGGTCCGTTTTTTGACGCGGCAGCCCATTCCGGGGTGCCGGGGCCGGTCCGTTTTTTGCCGCGGCGGCCCATTCCGGGGTGCCGGGGCCGGTCCGTTTTTTACTGCGGCGGCCCATTCCGGGGTGCCGGACCCGGTCCGTTTTTTGCCGCGGCGGCCCATTCCGGGGTGCCGGCGCCGGTCCGTTTTTTGCCGCGGCGGCCCATTCCGGGGTGCCGGACCCGGTCCGTTTTTTGACGCGGCGGCCCATTCCGGGGTGCCGGCTCCGGTACGTTTTTTGCCGTGGCGGCCCATTCCGGGGTGCCGGACCCGGTCCGTTTTTTGCCGCGGCAGCCCATTCCGGGGTGCCGGGGCCGGTCCGTTTTTTGCCGCGGCGGCCCATTCCGGGGTGCCGGACCCAGTCCGTTTTTTGCCGCGGTGGCCCATTCCGGGGTGCCGGGGCCGGTCTGTTTTTTGCCGCGGCGGCCCATTCCGGGGTGCCGGGGCCGGTCCGTTTTTTGACGCGGCAGCCCATTCCGGGGTGCCGGGGCCGGTCCGTTTTTTGCCGCGGCGGCCCATTCCGGGGTGCCGGGGCCGGTCCGTTTTTTGCCGCGGCGGCCCATTCCGGGGTGCCGGCGCCGGTCCGTTTTTTGACGCGGCGGCCCATTCCGGGGTGCCGGCTCCGGTACGTTTTTTGCCGTGGCGGCCCATTCCGGGGTGCCGGACCCGGTCCGTTTTTTGCCGCGGCAGCCCATTCCGGGGTGCCGGGGCCGGTCCGTTTTTTGCCGCGGCGGCCCATTCCGGGGTGCCGGACCCAGTCCGTTTTTTGCCGCGGTGGCCCATTCCGGGGTGCCGGGGCCGGTCTGTTTTTTGCCGCGGCGGCCCATTCCGGGGTGCCAGAGCCGGTCCGTTTTTTGCCGCGGCGGCCCATTCCGGGCTGCCGGCGCCGGTCCGTTTTTTGCCGCGGCGGCCCATTCCGGGGTGCCTGGGCCGGTCCGTTTTTTGCCGCGGCGGCCCATTCCGGGGTGCCGGGGCCGGTCCGTTTTTTGACGCGGCGGCCCATTCCGGGGTGCCGGCGCCGGTCCGTTTTTTGCCGCGGCGGCCCATTCCGGGGTGCCGGCTCTGGTCCGTTTTTTGCCGCGGCGGCCCATTCCGGGCTGCCGGCTCCGGTCCGTTTTTTGCCGCGGCGGCCCATTCCGGGGTGCCGGCGCCGATCCGTTTTTTTGCCGCGGCGGCCCATTCCGGGGTGCCGGCTCCGGTCCGTTTTTTGCCGTGGCGGCCCATTCCGGGGTGCCGGACCCGGTCCGTTTTTTGCCGCGGCAGCCCATTCCGGGGTGCCGGCGCCGGTCCGTTTTTTGCCGCGGCGGCCCATTCCGGGGTGCCAGGGCCGGTCCGTTTTTTGCCGCGGCGGCCCATTCCGGGGTGCCAGAGCCGGTCCGTTTTTTGCCGCGGCGGCCCATTCCGGGCTGCCGGCTCCGGTCCGTTTTTTGACGCGGCGGCCCATTCCGGGGTGCCTGGGCCGGTCCGTTTTTTGCCGCGGCGGCCCATTCCGGGGTGCCGGCGCCGGTCCGTTTTTTGCCGCGGCGGCCCATTCCGGGGTGCCGGACCCGGTCCGTTTTTTGCCGCGGCGGCCCATTCCGGGGCGCCGGCGCCGGTCCGTTTTTTGCCGCGGCGGCCCATTCCGGGGTGCCGGCGCCGGTCCGTTTTTTGCCGCGGCGGCCCATTCCGGGGTGCCAGCTCTGGTCCGTTTTTTGCCGCGGCGGCCCATTCCGGGGTGCCGGCTCCGGTCCGTTTTTTGCCGCGGCGGCCCATTCCGGGGTGCCGGCTCCGGTCCGTTTTTTGCCGCGGCGGCCCATTCCGGGGTGCCGGAGCCGGTCCGTTTTTTGCCGCGGCGGCCCATTCCGGGGTGCCGGCTCCGGTCCGTTTTTTGCTGCGGCGGCCCATTCCGGGGTGCCGGGGCCGGTCCGTTTTTTGACGCGGCAGCCCATTCCGGGGTGCCGGGGCCGGTCCGTTTTTTGCCGCGGCGGCCCATTCCGGGGTGCCGGCTCCGGTCCGTTTTTTGCCGCGGCGGCCCATTCCGGGGTGCCGGCTCCGGTCCGTTTTTTGCCGCGGCGGCCCATTCCGGGGTGCCGGAGCCGGTCCGTTTTTTGCCGCGGCGGCCCATTCCGGGGTGCCGGACCCGGTCCGTTTTTTGCCGCGGCGGCCCATTCCGGGGTGCCGGAGCTGGTCCATTTTTTGCCGCGGCGGCCCTATCCGGGGTGCCAGGGCCGGTCCGTTTTTTGCCGCGGCGGCCCATTCCGGGGTGCCGGCTCCGGTCCGTTTTTTACCGCGGCGGCCCATTCCGGGGTGCCGGCTCCGGTCCGTTTTTTGCCGCGGCGGCCCATTCCGGGGTGCCGGGGCCGGTCCGTTTTTTACTGCGGCGGCCCATTCCGGGGTGCCAGCTCCGGTCCGTTTTTTGCCGCGGCGGCCCATTCCGGGGTGCCGGAGCCGGTCCGTTTTTTGCCGCGGCGGCCCATTCCGGGGTGCCGGGGCCGGTCCGTTTTTTGCCGCGGCGGCCCATTCCGGGGTTCCGGAGCCAGTCCGTTTTTTGCCGCGGCGGCCCATTCCGGGGTGCCGGGGCCGGTCCGTTTTTTGCCGCGGCGGCCCATTCCGGGGTGCCGGACCCGGTCCGTTTTTTGCCGCGGCGGCCCATTCCGGGGTGCCGGCTCCGGTCCGTTTTTTGCCGCGGCGGCCCATTCCGGGCTGCCGGCTCCGGTCCGTTTTTTGCCGTGGCGGCCCATTCCGGGGTGCCGGCGCCGGTCCGTTTTTTGCCGCGGCGGCCCATTCCGGGGTGCCGGACCCGGTCCGTTTTTTGCCGCGGCGGCCCATTCCGGGGCGCCGGCGCCGGTCCGTTTTTTGCCGCGGCGGCCCATTCCGGCGTGCCGGACCCGGTCCGTTTTTTGACGCGGCGGCCCATTCCGGGGTGCCGGCTCTGGTCCGTTTTTTGCCGCGGCGGCCCATTCCGGGGTGCCGGACCCGGTCCGTTTTTTGCCGCGGCGGCCCATTCCGGGGTGCCGGCGCCGATCCGTTTTTTGCCGCGGCGGCCCATTCCGGGGTGCCGGGGCCGGTCCGTTTTTTGCCGCGGCGGCCCATTCCGGGGTGCCGGGGCCGGTCCGTTTTTTGCCGCGGCGGCCCATTCCGGGGTGCCGGACCCGGTCCGTTTTTTGCCGCGGCGGCCCATTCCGGGCTGCCGGCTCCGGTCCGTTTTTTGCCGCGGCGGCCCATTCCGGGGTGCCGGCTCCGGTCCGTTTTTTGCCGCGGCGGCCCATTCCGGGGCGCCGGCGCCGGTCCGTTTTTTGCCGCGGCGGCCCATTCCGGGGTGCCGGACCCGGTCCGTTTTTTGACGCGGCGGCCCATTCCGGGGTGCCGGCTCTGGTCCGTTTTTTGCCGCGGCGGCCCATTCCGGGGTGCCGGACCCGGTCCGTTTTTTGCCGCGGCGGCCCATTCCGGGGTGCCGGCGCCGATCCGTTTTTTGCCGCGGCGGCCCATTCCGGGGTGCCGGGGCCGGTCCGTTTTTTACTGCGGCGGCCCATTCCGGGGTGCCGGACCCGGTCCGTTTTTTGCCGCGGCGGCCCATTCCGGGGTGCCGGCTCCGGTCCGTTTTTTGCCGCGGCGGCCCATTCCGGGGTGCCGGACCCGGTCCGTTTTTTGACGCGGCAGCCCATTCCGGGGTGCCGGGGCCGGTCCGTTTTTTGCCGCGGCGGCCCATTCCGGGGTGCCGGACCCGGTCCGTTTTTTGCCGCGGCGGCCCATTCCGGGGTGCCGGCTCCGGTCCGGTTTTTGCCGCGGCGGCCCATTCCGGGGTGCCGGCTCCGGTCCGTTTTTTGCCGCGGCAGCCCATTCCGGGGTGCCGGGGCCGGTCCGTTTTTTGCCGCGGCGGCCCATTCCGGGGTGCCGGACCCGGTCCGTTTTTTGCCGCGGCGGCCCATTCCGGGGTGCCGGGGCCGGTCCGTTTTTTTGCCGCGGCGGCCCATTCCGGGGTGCCGGACCCGGTCCGTTTTTTGCCGCGGCGGCCCATTCCGGGGTGCCGGCGCCGATCCGTTTTTTGCCGCGGCGGCCCATTCCGGGGTGCCGGGGCCGGTCCGTTTTTTACTGCGGCGGCCCATTCCGGGGTGCCGGACCCGGTCCGTTTTTTGCCGCGGCGGCCCATTCCGGGGTGCCGGCTCCGGTCCGTTTTTTGCCGCGGCGGCCCATTCCGGGGTGCCGGACCCGGTCCGTTTTTTGCCGCGGCGGCCCATTCCGGGGTGCCGGGGCCGGTCCGTTTTTTGCCGCGGCGGCCCATTCCGGGGTGCCGGCGCCGGTCCGTTTTTTGCCGCGGCGGCCCATTCCGGGCTGCCGGCTCCGGTCCGTTTTTTGCCGCGGCGGCCCATTCCGGGGTGCCGGCTCCGGTCCGTTTTTTGCCGCGGCGGCCCATTCCGGGGTGCCGGGGCCGGTCCGTTTTTTGACGCGGCGGCCCATTCCGGGGTGCCGGAGCCGGTCCGTTTTTTGACGCGGCGGCCCATTCCGGGGTGCCGGCTCCGGTCCGTTTTTTGCCGCGGCGGCCCATTCCGGGGTGCCGGAGCCGGTCCGTTTTTTGCCGCGGCGGCCCATTCCGGGGTGCCGGACCCGGTCCGTTTTTTGCCGCGGCGGCCCATTCCGGGGTGCCGGAGCTGGTCCATTTTTTGCCGCGGCGGCCCTATCCGGGGTGCCAGGGCCGGTCCGTTTTTTGCCGCGGCGGCCCATTCCGGGGTGCCGGCTCCGGTCCGTTTTTTACCGCGGCGGCCCATTCCGGGGTGCCGGCTCCGGTCCGTTTTTTGCCGCAGCGGCCCATTCCGGGGTGCCGGGGCCGGTCCGTTTTTTACTGCGGCGGCCCATTCCGGGGTGCCGGACCCGGTCCGTTTTTTGCCGCGGCGGCCCATTACGGGGTGCCGGAGCCGGTCCGTTTTTTGCCGCGGCGGCCCATTCCGGGGTGCCGGGGCCGGTCCGTTTTTTGCCGCGGTGGCCCATTCCGGGGTTCCGGGGCCGGTCCGTTTTTTGCCGCGGCGGCCCATTCCGGGGTGCCGGACCCGGTCCGTTTTTTGCCGCGGCGGCCCATTCCGGGGGCCAGCGCCGGTCCGTTTTTTGCCGCGGCGGCCCATTCCGGGGTGCCGGGGCCGGTCCGTTTTTTGCCGCGGCGGCCCATTCCGGGGTGCCGGAGCCGGTCCGTTTTTTGCCGCGGCGGCCCATTCCGGGGTGCCGGCTCCGGTCCGTTTTTTGCCGCGGCGGCCCATTCCGGGGTGCCGGGGCCGGTCCGTTTTTTGCCGCGGCGGCCCATTCCGGGGTGCCGGCTCCGGTCCGTTTTTTGCCGCGGCGGCCCATTCGGGGTGCCGGCTCCGGTCCGTTTTTTGCCGCGGCGGCCCATTCCGGGGTGCCGGCTCCGGTCCGTTTTTTGCCGCGGCGGCCCATTCCGGGGTGCCGGGGCCGGTCCGTTTTTTGCCGCGGCGGCCCATTCCGGGGTGCCGGCGCTGGTCCGTTTTTTGCCGCAGCGGCCCATTCCGGGGTGCCGGCGCTGGTCCGTTTTTTGCCACGGTGGCCCATTCCGGGGTGCCGGACCCGGTCCGTTTTTTGCCGCGGCGGCCCATTCCGGGGTGCCGGCTCCGGTCCGTTTTTTGCCGCGGCAGCCCATTCCGGGGTGCCGGGGCCGGTCCGTTTTTTGCCGCGGCGGCCCATTCCGGGGTGCCGGACCCGGTCCGTTTTTTGCCGCGGCGGCCCATTCCGGGGTGCCGGCTCCGGTCCGTTTTTTGCCGCGGCGGCCCATTCCGGGCTGCCGGCTCCGGTCCGTTTTTTGCCGTGGCGGCCCATTCCGGGGTGCCGGCGCCGGTCCGTTTTTTGCCGCGGCGGCCCATTCCGGGGTGCCGGCGCTGGTCCGTTTTTTGCCGCGGCGGCCCATTCCGGGGTGCCGGCGCCGGTCCGTTTTTTGCCGCGGCGGCCCATTCCGGGGTGCGGGCGCCGGTCCGTTTTTTGCCGCGGCGGCCCATTCCGGGGTGCCGGGGCCGGTCCGTTTTTTGCCGCGGCGGCCCATTCCGGGGTGCCGGGGCCGGTCCGTTTTTTGCCGCGGCGGCCCATTCCGGGGTGCCGGCTCCGGTCCGTTTTTTGCCGCGGCGGCCCATTCCGGGGTGCCGGCTCCGGTCCGTTTTTTGCCGCGGCGGCCCATTCCGGGGTGCCGGCGCCGGTCCGTTTTTTGCCGCGGCGGCCCATTCCGGGGTGCCGGCGCCGGTCCGTTTTTTGCCGCGGCGGCCCATTCCGGGGTGCCGGGGCCGGTCCGTTTTTTGCCGCGGCGGCCCATTCCGGGGTGCCGGGGCCGGTCCGTTTTTTGCCGCGGCAGCCCATTCCGGGGTGCCGGGGCCGGTCCGTTTTTTGCCGCGGCGGCCCATTCCGGGGTGCCGGCTCCGGTCCGTTTTTTGCCGCGGCGGCCCATTCCGGGGTGCCGGGGCCGGTCCGTTTTTTGCCGCGGCGGCCCATTCCGGGGTGCCGGGGCCGGTCCGTTTTTTGCCGCGGCGGCCCATTCCGGGCTGCCGGCTCCGGTCCGTTTTTTGCCGCGGCGGCCCATTCCGGGGTGCCGGCGCCGGTCCGTTTTTTGCCGCGGCGGCCCATTCCGGGGTGCCGGCGCCGGTCCGTTTTTTGCCGCGGCGGCCCATTCCGGGGTGCGGGCGCCGGTCCGTTTTTTGACGCGGCGGCCCATTCCGGGGTGCCGGACCCGGTCCGTTTTTTGCCGCGGCGGCCCATTCCGGGGTGCCGGCGCCGGTCCGTTTTTTGCCGCGGCGGCCCATTCCGGGGTGCCGGGGCCGGTCCGTTTTTTGCCGCGGCGGCCCATTCCGGGGTGCCGGCTCCGGTCCGTTTTTTGCCGCGGCGGCCCATTCCGGGGTGCCGGGGCCGGTCCGTTTTGTGCCGCGGCGGCCCATTCAGGGGTGCCGGCGCCGGTCCGTTTTTTGCCGCGGCGGCCCATTCCGGGGTGCCGGGGCCGGTCCGTTTTTTGCCGCGGCGGCCCATTCCGGGGTGCCGGCCCCGGTCCGTTTTTTGACGCGGCGGCCCATTCCGGGGTGCCGGACCAGGTCCGTTTTTTGACGCGGCGGCCCATTCCGGGGTGCCGGCTCCGGTCCGTTTTTTGCCGCGGCGGCCCATTCCGGGGTGCCGGCTCCGGTCCGTTTTTTGCCACGGCGGCCCATTCCGGGGTGCCGGCTCCGGTCCGTTTTTTGCCGCGGCGGCCCATTCCGGGGTGCCGGCGCCGGTCCGTTTTTTGCCGCGGCGGCCCATTCCGGGGTGCCGGCTCCGGTCCGTTTTCTGCCGCGGCGGCCCATTCCGGGGTGCCGGCGCCGGTCCGTTTTTTGACGCGGCGGCCCATTCCGGGGTGCCGGCGCTGGTCCGTTTTTTGACGCGGCGGCCCATTCCGGGGTGCCGGCGCTGGTCCGTTTTTTGACGCGGCGGCCCATTCCGGGGTGCCGGGGCCGGTCCGTTTTTTGACGCGGCGGCCCATTCCGGGGTGCCGGACCCGGTCCGTTTTTTGCCGTGGCGGCCCATTCCGGGGTGCCGGACCCGGTCCGTTTTTTGCCGCGGCAGCCCATTCCGGGCTGCCGGGGCCGGTCCGTTTTTTGCCGCGGCGGCCCATTCCGGGGTGCCGGAGCCGGTCCGTTTTTTGCCGCGGCGGCCCATTCCGGGGTGCCGGGGCCGGTCCGTTTTTTGCCGCGGCGGCCCATTCCGGGGTGCCGGACCCGGTCCGTTTTTTGCCGCGGCGGCCCATTCCGGGGTGCCGGGGCCGGTCCGTTTTTTGCCGCGGCGGCCCATTCCGGGGTGCCGGGGCCGGTCCGTTTTTTGCCGCGGCGGCCCATTCCGGGGTGCCGGACCCGGTCCGTTTTTTGCCGCGGCGGCCCATTCCGGGGTGCCGGAGTCGGTCCGTTTTTTGCCGCGGCGGCCCATTCCGGGGTGCCGGGGCCGGTCCGTTTTTTGCCGCGGCGGCCCATTCCGGGGTGCCGGGGCCGGTCCGTTTTTTGCCGCAGCGGCCCATTCCGGGCTGCCGGCTCCGGTCCGTTTTTTGACGCGGCGGCCCATTCCGGGGTGCCGGAGCCGGTCCGTTTTTTGCCGCGGCGGCCCATTCCGGGGTGCCGGCGCCGGTCCGTTTTTTGCCGCGGCGGCCCATTCCGGGGTGCCGGGGCCGGTCCGTTTTTTGCCGCGGCGGCCCATTCCGGGGTGCCGGCTCCGGTCCGTTTTTTGCCGCGGCGGCCCATTCCGGGGTGCCGGAGCCGGTCCGTTTTTTGCCGCGGCGGCCCATTCCGGGGTGCCGGCTCCGGTCCGTTTTTTGCCGCGGCGGCCCATTCCGGGGTGCCGGACCCGGTCCGTTTTTTGCCGCGGCGGCCCATTCCGGGGTGCCGGCTCCGGTCCGTTTTTTGCCGCGGCGGCCCATTCCGGGGTGCCGGAGCTGGTCCATTTTTTGCCGCGGCGGCCCTATCCGGGGTGCCAGGGCCGGTCCGTTTTTTGCCGCGGCGGCCCATTCCGGGGTGCCGTGGCCGGTCCGTTTTTTACCGCGGCGGCCCATTCCGGGGTGCCGGGGCCGGTCCGTTTTTTGCCGCGGCGGCCCATTCCGGGGTGCCGGGGCCGGTCCGTTTTTTACTGCGGCGGCCCATTCCGGGGTGCCGGACCCGGTCCGTTTTTTGCCGCGGCAGCCCATTCCGGGGTGCCGGCGCCGGTCCGTTTTTTGCCGCGGCGGCCCATTCCGGGGTGCCGGGGCCGGTCCGTTTTTTGCCGCGGCGGCCCATTCCGGGGTGCCGGCGCCGGTCCGTTTTTTGCCGCGGCGGCCCATTCCGGGGTGCCGGCTCCGGTCCGTTTTTTGACGCGGCGGCCCATTCCGGGGTGCCGGAGCTGGTCCGTTTTTTGCCGCGGCGGCCCATTCCGGGGTGCCGGACCAGGTCCGTTTTTTGCCGCGGCGGCCCATTCCAGGGTGCCGGACCCGGTCCGTTTTTTGCCGTGGCGGCCCATTCCGGGGTGCCGGACCCGGTCCGTTTTTTGCCGCGGCGGCCCATTCCGGGGTGCCGGCTCCGGTCCGTTTTTTGCCGCGGCGGCCCATTCCGGGTTGCCGGCTCCGGTCCGTTTTTTGCCGCGGCGGCCCATTCCGGGGTGCCGGGGCCGGTCCGTTTTTTGACGCGGCGGCCCATTCCGGGGTGCCGGGGCCGGTCCGTTTTTTGCCGCGGCGGCCCATTCCGGGGTGCCGGACCCGGTCCGTTTTTTGCCGCGGCAGCCCATTCCGGGGTGCCGGAGCCGGTCCGTTTTTTGCCGCGGCAGCCCATTCCGGGGTGCCGGCTCCGGTCCGTTTTTTGCCGCGGCGGCCCATTCCGGGGTGCCGGCTCCGGTCCGTTTTTTGCCGCGGCGGCCCATTCCGGGGTGCCGGCGCCGGTCCGTTTTTTGCCGCGGCGGCCCATTCCGGGGTGCCGGGGCCGGTCCGTTTTTTGCCGCGGCGGCCCATTCCGGGGTGCCGGCTCCGGTCCGTTTTTTGCCGCGGCGGCCCATTCCGGGGTGCCGGAGCCGGTCCGTTTTTTGCCGCGGCGGCCCATTCCGGGGTGCCGGCGCCGGTCCGTTTTTTGCCGCGGCGGCTCATTCCGGGGTGCCGGGGCCGGTCCGTTTTTTGCCGCGGCGGCCCATTCCGGGGTGCCGGCCCCGGTCCGTTTTTTGCCGCGGCGGCCCATTCCGGGGTGCCGGAGCCGGTCCGTTTTTTGCCGCGGCGGCCCATTCCGGGGTGCCGGGGCTGGTCCGTTTTTTGCCGCGGCGGCCCATTCCGGGGTGCCGGCGCTGGTCTGTTTTTTGCCGCGGCGGCCCATTCCGGGGTGCCGGACCCGGTCCGTTTTTTGCCACGGTGGCCAATTCCGGGGTGCCGGGGACGGTCCGTTTTTTGCCGCGGCGGCCCATTCCGGGGTGCCGGACTAAGTCCGTTTTTTGACGCAGCGGCCCATTCCGGGGTGCCGGGGCCGGTCCGTTTTTTGCCACGGTGGCCCATTCCGGGGTGCCGGCTCCGGTCCGTTTTTTGCCACGGTGGCCCATTCCGGGGTGCCGGCTCCGGTCCGTTTTTTGCCGCGGCGGCCCATTCCGGGCTGCCGGCTCCGGTCCGTTTTTTGCCGCGGCAGCCCATTCCGGGGTGCCGGGGCCGGTCCGTTTTTTGCCACGGCGGCCCATTCCGGGGTGCCGGCTCCGGTCCGTTTTTTGCCGCGGCGGCCCATTCCGGGGTGCCGGCTCCGGTCCGTTTTTTGCCGCGGCGGCCCATTCCGGGGTGCCGGCGCCGATCCGTTTTTTGCCGCGGCGGCCCATTCCGGGGTGCCGGGGCCGGTCCGTTTTTTGCCGCGGCGGCCCATTCCGGGGTGCCGGCGCTGGTCCGTTTTTTGCCGCGGCGGCCCATTCCGGGGTGCCGGACCCGGTCCGTTTTTTGCCACGGTGGCCCATTCCGGGGTGCCGGCTCTGGTCCGTTTTTTGCCGCGGCGGCCCATTCCGGGGTGCCGGGGCCGGTCCGTTTTTTGCCGCGGCGGCCCATTCCGGGGTGCCGGGGCCGGTCCGTTTTTTGCCGCGGCGGCCCATTCCGGGGTGGCGGCCCCGGTCCGTTTTTTGACGCGGCGGCCCATTCCGGGGTGCCGGGGCCGGTCCGTTTTTTGCCGCGGCGGCCCATTCCGGGGTGCCGGCTCCGGTCCGTTTTTTGCCGCGGCGGCCCATTCCGGGCTGCCGGCTCCGGTCCGTTTTTTGCCGCGGCGGCCCATTCCGGGGTGCCGTCTCCGGTCCGTTTTTTGCCGCGGCGGCCCATTCCGGGGTGCCGGCGCCGGTCCGTTTTTTGCCGCGGCGGCCCATTCCGGGGCGCCGGTGCCGGTCCGTTTTTTGCCGCGGCGGCCCATTCCGGGGTGCCGGACCCGGTCCGTTTTTTGACGCGGCGGCCCATTCCGGGGTGCCGGCTCTGGTCCGTTTTTTGCCGCGGCGGCCCATTCCGGGGTGCCGGAGCCGGTCCGTTTTTTGCCGCGGCGGCCCATTCCGGGGTGCCGGCGCCGATCCGTTTTTTGCCGCGGCGGCCCATTCCGGGGTGCCGGGGCCGGTCCGTTTTTTACTGCGGCGGCCCATTCCGGGGTGCCGGACCCGGTCCGTTTTTTGCCGCGGCGGCCCATTCCGGGGTGCCGGCTCCGGTCCGTTTTTTGCCGCGGCGGCCCATTCCGGGGTGCCGGACCCGGTCCGTTTTTTGACGCGGCGGCCCATTCCGGGGTGCCGGCGCCGGTCCGTTTTTTGCCGCGGCGGCCCATTCCGGGGTGCCGTACCAGGTCCGTTTTTTGCCGCGGCGGCCCATTCCGGGGTGCCGGCTCCGGTCCGGTTTTTGCCGCGGCGGCCCATTCCGGGGTGCCGGCTCCGGTCCGTTTTTTGCCGCGGCGGCCCAATCCGGGGTGCCGGCCCCGGTCCGTTTTTTGCCGCGGCGGCCCATTCCGGGGTGCCGGACCCGGTCCGTTTTTTGCCGCGGCGGCCCATTCCGGGGTGCCGGGGCCGGTCCGTTTTTTGCCGCGGCGGCCCATTCTGGGGTGCCGGAGCCGGTCCGTTTTTTGCCGCGGCGGCCCATTCCGGGGTGCCGGACCCGGTCCGTTTTTTGCCGCGGCGGCCCATTCCGGGGTGCCGGCGCCGGTCCGTTTTTTGCCGCGGCGGCCCATTCCGGGGTGCCAGCGCCGGTCCGTTTTTTGCCGCGGCGGCCCATTCCGGGGTGCCGGGGCCGGTCCGTTTTTTGCCGCGGCGGCCCATTCCGGGGTGCCGGCGCCGGTCCGTTTTTTGCCGCGGCGGCCCATTCCGGGGTGCCGGCTCCGGTCCGTTTTTTGCCGCGGCGGCCCATTCCGGGGTGCCGGCGCCGGTCCGTTTTTTGCCGCGGCGGCCCATTCCGGGGTGCCGGCTCCGGTCCGGTTTTTGCCGCGGCGGCCCATTCCGGGGTGCCGGCTCCGGTCCGTTTTTTGACGCGGCGGCCCATTCCGGGGTGCCGGGGCCGGTCCGTTTTTTGCCGCGGCGGCCCATTCCGGGGTGCCGGCGCCGGTCCGTTTTTTGCCGCGGCGGCCCATTCCGGGGTGCCGGCGCTGGTCCGTTTTTTGCCACGGAGGCCCATTCCGGGGTGCCGGACCAGGTCCGTTTTTTGCCGCGGCGGCCCATTCCAGGGTGCCGGACCCGGTCCGTTTTTTGCCGTGGCGGCCCATTCCGGGGTGCCGGACCCGGTCCGTTTTTTGCCGCGGCGGCCCATTCCGGGGTGCCGGCTCCGGTCCGTTTTTTGCCGCGGCGGCCCATTCCGGGTTGCCGGCTCCGGTCCGTTTTTTGCCGCGGCGGCCCATTCCGGGGTGCCGGGGCCGGTCCGTTTTTTGACGCGGCGGCCCATTCCGGGGTGCCGGGGCCGGTCCGTTTTTTGCCGCGGCGGCCCATTCCGGGGTGCCGGACCCGGTCCGTTTTTTGCCGCGGCGGCCCATTCCGGGGTGCCGGAGCCGGTCCGTTTTTTGCCGCGGCGGCCCATTCCGGGGTGCCGGCGCCGGTCCGTTTTTTGCCGCGGCGGCTCATTCCGGGGTGCCGGGGCCGGTCCGTTTTTTGCCGCGGCGGCCCATTCCGGGGTGCCGGGGCCGGTCCGTTTTTTGCCGCGGCGGCCCATTCCGGGGTGCCGGAGCCGGTCCGTTTTTTGCCGCGGCGGCCCATTCCGGGGTGCCGGGGCTGGTCCGTTTTTTGCCGCGGCGGCCCATTCCGGGGTGCCGGCGCTGGTCCGTTTTTTGCCGCGGCGGCCCATTCCGGGGTGCCGGACCCGGTCCGTTTTTTGCCACGGTGGCCCATTCCGGGGTGCCGGGGACGGTCCGTTTTTTGCCGCGGCGGCCCATTCCGGGGTGCCGGACTAAGTCCGTTTTTTGACGCAGCGGCCCATTCCGGGGTGCCGGGGCCGGTCCGTTTTTTGCCACGGTGGCCCATTCCGGGGTGCCGGCTCCGGTCCGTTTTTTGCCACGGTGGCCCATTCCGGGGTGCCGGCTCCGGTCCGTTTTTTGCCGCGGCGGCCCATTCCGGGCTGCCGGCTCCGGTCCGTTTTTTGCCGCGGCAGCCCATTCCGGGGTGCCGGGGCCGGTCCGTTTTTTGCCACGGCGGCCCATTCCGGGGTGCCTGCTCCGGTCCGTTTTTTGCCGCGGCGGCCCATTCCGGGGTGCCGGCTCCGGTCCGTTTTTTGCCGCGGCGGCCCATTCCGGGCTGCCGGCGCCGGTCCGTTTTTTGCCGCGGCGGCCCATTCCGGGGTGCCGGGGCCGGTCCGTTTTTTGCCGCGGCGGCCCATTCCGGGGCGCCGGCGCCGGTCCGTTTTTTGCCGCGGCGGCCCATTCCGGGGTGCCGGACCCGGTCCGTTTTTTGACGCGGCGGCCCATTCCGGGGTGCCGGGGCCGGTCCGTTTTTTGCCGCGGCGGCCCATTCCGGGGTGCCGGACCCGGTCCGTTTTTTGCCGCGGCGGCCCATTCCGGGGTGCCGGCGCCGATCCGTTTTTTGACGCGGCGGCCCATTCCGGGGTGCCGGGGCCGGTCCGTTTTTTGCCGCGGCGGCCCATTCCGGGGTGCCGGCGCTGGTCCGTTTTTTGCCGCGGCGGCCCATTCCGGGGTGCCGGACCCGGTCCGTTTTTTGCCACGGTGGCCCATTCCGGGGTGCCGGCTCCGGTCCGTTTTTTGCCGCGGCGGCCCATTCCGGGGTGCCGGGGCCGGTCCGTTTTTTGCCGCGGCAGCCCATTCCGGGGTGCCGGGGCCGGTCCGTTTTTTGCCGCGGCGGCCCATTCCGGGGTGCCGGCCCCGGTCCGTTTTTTGACGCGGCGGCCCATTCCGGGGTGCCGGGCCCGGTCCGTTTTTTGCCGCGGCGGCCCATTCCGGGCTGCCGGCTCCGGTCCGTTTTTTGCCGCGGCGGCCCATTCCGGGGTGCCGGCTCCGGTCCGTTTTTTGCCGCGGCGGCCCATTCCGGGGTGCCGGCGCCGGTCCGTTTTTTGCCGCGGCGGCCCATTCCGGGGCGCCGGCGCCGGTCCGTTTTTTGCCGCGGCGGCCCATTCCGGGGTGCCGGACCCGGTCCGTTTTTTGACGCGGCGGCCCATTCCGGGGTGCCGGCTCTGGTCCGTTTTTTGCCGCGGCGGCCCATTCCGGGGTGCCGGACCCGGTCCGTTTTTTGCCGCGGCGGCCCATTCCGGGGTGCCGGCGCCGATCCGTTTTTTGCCGCGGCGGCCCATTCCGGGGTGCCGGGGCCGGTCCGTTTTTTACTGCGGCGGCCCATTCCGGGGTGCCGGACCCGGTCCGTTTTTTGCCGCGGCGGCCCATTCCGGGGTGCCGGCTCCGGTCCGTTTTTTGCCGCGGCGGCCCATTCCGGGGTGCCGGACCCGGTCCGTTTTTTGACGCGGCGGCCCATTCCGGGGTGCCGGCGCCGGTCCGTTTTTTGCCGCGGCGGCCCATTCCGGGGTGCCGTACCAGGTCCGTTTTTTGCCGCGGCGGCCCATTCCGGGGTGCCGGCTCCGGTCCGGTTTTTGCCGCGGCGGCCCATTCCGGGGTGCCGGCTCCGGTCCGTTTTTTGCCGCGGCGGCCCAATCCGGGGTGCCGGGGCCGGTCCGTTTTTTGCCGCGGCGGCCCATTCCGGGGTGCCGGACCCGGTCCGTTTTTTGCCGCGGCGGCCCATTCCGGGGTGCCGGGGCCGGTCCGTTTTTTGCCGCGGCGGCCCATTCCGGGGTGCCGGAGCCGGTCCGTTTTTTGCCGCGGCGGCCCATTCCGGGGTGCCGGACCCGGTCCGTTTTTTGCCGCGGCGGCCCATTCCGGGGTGCCGGCGCCGGTCCGTTTTTTGCCGCGGCGGCCCATTCCGGGGTGCCAGCGCCGGTCCGTTTTTTGCCGCGGCGGCCCATTCCGGGGTGCCGGGGCCGGTCCGTTTTTTGCCGCGGCGGCCCATTCCGGGGTGCCGGCGCCGGTCCGTTTTTTGCCGCGGCGGCCCATTCCGGGGTGCCGGCTCCGGTCCGTTTTTTGCCGCGGCGGCCCATTCCGGGGTGCCGGCGCCGGTCCGTTTTTTGCCGCGGCGGCCCATTCCGGGGTGCCGGCTCCGGTCCGGTTTTTGCCGCGGCGGCCCATTCCGGGGTGCCGGCTCCGGTCCGTTTTTTGCCGCGGCGGCCCATTCCGGGGTGCCGGACCCGGTCCGTTTTTTGCCGCGGCGGCCCATTCCGGGGTGCCGGCGCTGGTCCGTTTTTTGCCGCGGCGGCCCATTCCGGGGTGCCGGCGCTGGTCCGTTTTTTGCCACGGAGGCCCATTCCGGGGTGCCGGACCCGGTCCGTTTTTTGCCGCGGCGGCCCATTCCGGGGTGCCGGCTCCGGTCCGTTTTTTGCCGCGGCAGCCCATTCCGGGGTGCCGGGGCCGGTCCGTTTTTTGCCGCGGCGGCCCATTCCGGGGTGCCGGACCCGGTCCGTTTTTTGCCGCGGCGGCCCATTCCGGGGTGCCGGCTCCGGTCCGTTTTTTGCCGCGGCGGCCCATTCCGGGCTGCCGGCTCCGGTCCGTTTTTTGCCGCGGCGGCCCATTCCGGGGTGCCGGCGCCGGTCCGTTTTTTGCCGCGGCGGCCCATTCCGGGGTGCCGGGGCCGGTCCGTTTTTTGCCGCGGCGGCCCATTCCGGGGTGCCGGCGCTGGTCCGTTTTTTGCCGCGGCGGCCCATTCCGGGGTGCCGGCGCCGGTCCGTTTTTTGCCGCGGCGGCCCATTCCGGGGTGCGGGCGCCGGTCCGTTTTTTGCCGCGGCGGCCCATTCCGGGGTGCCGGGGCCGGTCCGTTTTTTGCCGCGGCGGCCCATTCCGGGGTGCCGGCGCCGGTCCGTTTTTTGCCGCGGCGGCCCATTCCGGGGTGCCGGCTCCGGTCCGTTTTTTGCCGCGGCGGCCCATTCCGGGGTGCCGGCTCCGGTCCGTTTTTTGCCGCGGCGGCCCATTCCGGGGTGCCGGCGCCGGTCCGTTTTTTGCCGCGGCGGCCCATTCCGGGGTGCCGGCGCCGGTCCGTTTTTTGCCGCGGCGGCCCATTCCGGGGTGCCGGGGCCGGTCCGTTTTTTGCCGCGGCAGCCCATTCCGGGGTGCCAGACCCGGTCCGTTTTTTGCCGCGGCGGCCCATTCCGGGGTGCCGGGGCCGGTCCGTTTTTTGCCGCGGCGGCCCATTCCGGGGTGCCGGCTCCGGTCCGTTTTTTGCCGCGGCGGCCCATTCCGGGGTGCCGGGGCCGGTCCGTTTTTTGCCGCGGCGGCCCATTCCGGGGTGCCGGGGCCGGTCCGTTTTTTGCCGCGGCGGCCCATTCCGGGGTGCCGGCTCCGGTCCGTTTTTTGCCGCGGCGGCCCATTCCGGGGTGCCGGCGCCGGTCCTTTTTTTGCCGCGGCGGCCCATTCCGGGGTGCCGGCGCCGGTCCGTTTTTTGCCGCGGCGGCCCATTCCGGGGTGCGGGCGCCGGTCCGTTTTTTGACGCGGCGGCCCATTCCGGGGTGCCGGGGCCGGTCCGTTTTTTGCCGCGGCGGCCCATTCCGGGGTGCCGGAGCCGGTCCGTTTTTTGCCGCGGCGGCCCATTCCGGGGTGCCGGCTCCGGTCCGTTTTTTGACGCGGCGGCCCATTCCGGGGTGCCGGCTCCGGTCCGTTTTTTACCGCGGCGGCCCATTCCGCGGTGCCGGGGCCGGTCCGTTTTGTGCCGCGGCGGCCCATTCCGGGGTGCCGGCTCCGGTCCGTTTTTTGCCGCGGCGGCCCATTCCGGGGTGCCGGGGCCGGTCCGTTTTTTGCCGCGGCGGCCCATTCCGGGGTGCCGGACCCGGTCCGTTTTTTGACGCGGCGGCCCATTCCGGGGTGCCGGCTCCGGTCCGTTTTTTGCCGCGGCGGCCCATTCCGGGGTGCCGGCTCCGGTCCGTTTTTTGCCGCGGCGGCCCATTCCGGGGTGCCGGCGCCGGTCCGTTTTTTGCCGCGGCGGCCCATTCCGGGGTGCCGGGGCCGGTCCGTTTTTTGCCGCGGCGGCCCATTCCGGGGTGCCGGGGCCGGTCCGTTTTTTGACGCGGCGGCCCATTCCGGGGTGCCGGCGCCGGTCCGTTTTTTGCCGCGGCGGCCCATTCCGGGGTGCCGGAGTCGGTCCGTTTTTTGCCGCGGCGGCCCATTCCGGGGTGCCGGCGCTGGTCCGTTTTTTGCCGCGGCGGCCCATTCCGGGGTGCCGGCGCCGGTCCGTTTTTTGCCGCGGCGGCCCATTCCGGGGTGCGGGCGCCGGTCCGTTTTTTGCCGCGGCGGCCCATTCCGGGGTGCCGGGGCCGGTCCGTTTTTTGCCGCGGCAGCCCATTCCGGGGTGCCGGGGCCGGTCCGTTTTTTGCCGCGGCGGCCCATTCCGGGGTGCCGGCTCCGGTCCGTTTTTTGCCGCGGCGGCCCATTCCGGGGTGCCGGCTCCGGTCCGTTTTTTGCCGCGGCGGCCCATTCCGGGGTGCCGGGGCCGGTCCGTTTTTTGCCGCGGCGGCCCATTCCGGGGTGCCGGGGCCGGTCCGTTTTTTGCCGCGGCGGCCCATTCCGGGGTGCCGGGGCCGGTCCGTTTTTTGCCGCGGCGGCCCATTCCGGGGTGCCGGCGCCGGTCCGTTTTTTGCCGCGGCGGCCCATTCCGGGGTGCCGGCGCCGGTCTGTTTTTTGCCGCGGCGGCCCATTCCGGGGTGCGGGCGCCGGTCCGTTTTTTGACGCGGCGGCCCATTCCGGGGTGCCGGGGCCGGTCCGTTTTTTTGCCGCGGCGGCCCATTCCGGGGTGCCGGCGCCGGTCCGTTTTTTGCCGCGGCGGCCCATTCCGGGGTGCCGGCTCCGGTCCGTTTTTTGCCGCGGCGGCCCATTCCGGGGTGCCGGCGCCGGTCCGTTTTTTGCCGCGGCGGCCCATTCCGGGGTGCCGGGGCCGGTCCGTTTTGTGCCGCGGCGGCCCATTCCGGGGTGCCGGGGCCGGTCCGTTTTTTGCCGCGGCGGCCCATTCCGGGGTGCCGGGGCCGGTCCGTTTTTTGCCGCGGCGGCCCATTCCGGGGTGCCGGACCCGGTCCGTTTTTTGACGCGGCGGCCCATTCCGGGGTGCCGGCTCCGGTCCGTTTTTTGACGCGGCGGCCCATTCCGGGGTGCCGGCTCCGGTCCGTTTTTTGACGCGGCGGCCCATTCCGGGGTGCCGGCTCCGGTCCGTTTTTTGCCGCGGCGGCCCATTCCGGGGTGCCGGACCCGGTCCGTTTTTTGCCGCGGCGGCCCATTCCGGGGTGCCGGCTCCGGTCCGTTTTTTGCCGCGGCGGCCCATTCCGGGGTGCCGGAGCCGGTCCGTTTTTTGCCGCGGCGGCCCATTCCGGGGTGCCGGCTCCGGTCCGTTTTCTGCCGCGGCGGCCCATTCCGGGGTGCCGGGGCCGGTCCGTTTTTTGCCGCGGCGGCCCATTCCGGGGTGCCGGCGCCGGTCCGTTTTTTGCCGCGGCGGCCCATTCCGGGGTGCCAGGGCCGGTCCGTTTTTTGCCGCGGCGGCCCATTCCGGGGTGCCGGCGCCGGTCCGTTTTTTGCCGCGGCGGCCCATTCCGGGGTGCCGGACCAGGTCCGTTTTTTGCCGCGGCGGCCCATTCCGGGGTGCCGGCGCTGGTCCGTTTTTTGACGCGGCGGCCCATTCCGGGGTGCCGGGGCCGGTCCGTTTTTTGACGCGGCGGCCCATTCCGGGGTGCCGGCGCCGGTCCGTTTTTTGCCGCGGCGGCCCATTCCGGGGTGCCGGGGCCGGTCCGTTTTTTGCCGCGGCGGCCCATTCCGGGGTGCCGGCGCCGGTCCGTTTTTTGCCGCGGCGGCCCATTCCGGGGTGCCGGGGCCGGTCCGTTTTTTGACGCGGCGGCCCATTCCGGGGTGCCGGCTCCGGTCCGTTTTTTGCCGCGGCGGCCCATTCCGGGGTGCCGGGGCCGGTCCGTTTTTTGCCGCGGCGGCCCATTCCGGGGTGCCGGCGCCGGTCCGTTTTTTGCCGCGGCGGCCCATTCCGGGGTGCCGGGGCCGGTCCGTTTTTTGCCGCGGCGGCCCATTCCGGGGTGCCGGCGCCGGTCCGTTTTTTGACGCGGCGGCCCATTCCGGGGTGCCGGAGCCGGTCCGTTTTTTGACGCGGCGGCCCATTCCGGGGTGCCGGACCCGGTCCGTTTTTTGCTGCGGCGGCCCATTCCGGGGTGCCGGCTCCGGTCCGTTTTTTGCCGCGGCGGCCCATTCCGGGGTGCCGGCTCCGGTCCGTTTTTTGCCGCGGCGGCCCATTCCGGGGTGCCGGACCCGGTCCGTTTTTTGCCGCGGCGGCCCATTCCGGGGTGCCGGAGCCGGTCCGTTTTTTGCCGCGGCGGCCCATTCCGGGGTGCCGGCTCCGGTCCGTTTTCTGCCGCGGCGGCCCATTCCGGGGTGCCGGCGCCGGTCCGTTTTTTGCCGCGGCGGCCCATTCCGGGGTGCCGGGGCCGGTCCGTTTTTTGCCGCGGCGGCCCATTCCGGGGTGCCAGGGCCGGTCCGTTTTTTGCCGCGGCGGCCCATTCCGGGGTGCCGGCGCCGGTCCGTTTTTTGCCGCGGCGGCCCATTCCGGGGTGCCGGACCAGGTCCGTTTTTTGCCGCGGCGGCCCATTCCGGGGTGCCGGCGCTGGTCCGTTTTTTGATGCGGCGGCCCATTCCGGGGTGCCGGGGCCGGTCCGTTTTTTGACGCGGCGGCCCATTCCGGGGTGCCGGCGCCGGTCCGTTTTTTGCCGCGGCGGCCCATTCCGGGGTGCCGGGGCCGGTCCGTTTTTTGCCGTGGCGGCCCATTCCGGGGTGCCGGGGCCGGTCCGTTTTTTGCCGCAGCGGCCCATTCCGGGCTGCCGGCTCCGGTCCGTTTTTTGACGCGGCGGCCCATTCCGGGGTGCCGGAGCCGGTCCGTTTTTTGCCGCGGCGGCCCATTCCGGGGTGCCGGGGCCGGTCCGTTTTTTGCCGCGGCGGCCCATTCCGGGGTGCCGGGGCCGGTCCGTTTTTTGCCGCGGCGGCCCATTCCGGGGTGCCGGCTCCGGTCCGTTTTTTGCCGCGGCGGCCCATTCCGGGGTGCCGGCGCCGGTCCGTTTTTTGCCGCGGCGGCCCATTCCAGGGTGCCGGCTCCGGTCCGTTTTTTGCCGCGGCGGCCCATTCCGGGGTGCCGGGGCCGGTCCGTTTTTTACCGCGGCGGCCCATTCCGGGGTGCCGGGGCCGGTCCGTTTTTTACCGCGGCGGCCCATTCCGGGGTGCCGGGGCCGGTCCGTTTTTTGCCGCGGCGGCCCATTCCGGGGTGCCGGGGCCGGTCCGTTTTTTACTGCGGCGGCCCATTCCGGGGTGCCGGACCCGGTCCGTTTTTTGCCGCGGCAGCCCATTCCGGGGTGCCGGCGCCGGTCCGTTTTTTGCCGCGGCGGCCCATTCCGGGGTGCCGGGGCCGGTCCGTTTTTTGCCGCGGCGGCCCATTCCGGGGTGCCGGCGCCGGTCCGTTTTTTGCCGCGGCGGCCCATTCCGGGGTGCCGGACCCGGTCCGTTTTTTGCCGCGGCGGCCCATTCCGGGGTGCCGGAGCTGGTCCGTTTTTTGCCGCGGCGGCCCATTCCGGGGTGCCGGACCAGGTCCGTTTTTTGCCGCGGCGGCCCATTCCGGGGTGCCGGCTCCGGTCCGTTTTTTGCCGCGGCGGCCCATTCCGGGGTGCCGGGGCCGGTCCGTTTTTTGACGCGGCGGCCCATTCCGGGGTGCCGGCGCCGGTCCGTTTTTTGCCGCGGCGGCCCATTCCGGGGTGCCGGACCCGGTCCGTTTTTTGCCGCGGCGGCCCATTCCGGGGTGCCGGAGCCGGTCCGTTTTTTTGCCGCGGCGGCCCATTCCGGGGTGCCGGCTCCGGTCCGTTTTTTGCCGCGGCGGCCCATTCCGGGGTGCCGGCTCCGGTCCGTTTTTTTGCCGCGGCGGCCCATTCCGGGGTGCCGGCGCCGGTCCGTTTTTTGCCGCGGCGGCCCATTCCGGGGTGCCGGGGCCGGTCCGTTTTTTGCCGCGGCGGCCCATTCCGGGGTGCCGGAGCCGGTCCGTTTTTTGCCGCGGCGGCCCATTCCGGGGTGCCGGCGCCGGTCCGTTTTTTGCCGCGGCGGCTCATTCCAGGGTGCCGGGGCCGGTCCGTTTTTTGCCGCGGCGGCCCATTCCGGGGTGCCGGCCCCGGTCCGTTTTTTGCCGCGGCGGCCCATTCCGGGGTGCCGGAGCCGGTCCGTTTTTTGCCGCGGCGGCCCATTCCGGGGTGCCGGGGCCGGTCCGTTTTTTGCCGCGGCGGCCCATTCCGGGGTGCCGGCGCTGGTCCGTTTTTTGCCGCGGCGGCCCATTCCGGGGTGCCGGACCCGGTCCGTTTTTTGCCACGGTGGCCCATTCCGGGGTGCCGGGGCCGGTCCGTTTTTTGCCGCGGCGGCCCATTCCGGGGTGCCGGACTAAGTCCGTTTTTTGCCGCGGCGGCCCATTCCGGGGTGCCGGGGCCGGTCCGTTTTTTGCCGCGGCGGCCCATTCCGGGGTGCCGGACCCGGTCCGTTTTTTGCCGCGGCGGCCCATTCCGGGGTGCCGGGGCCGGTCCGTTTTTTGCCGCGGCGGCCCATTCCGGGGTGCCGGACCCGGTCCGTTTTTCGCCGCGGCGGCCCATTCCGGGGTGCCGGCTCCGGTCCGTTTTTTGCCGCGGCGGCCCATTCCGGGGTGCCGGCGCCGGTCCGTTTTTTGCCGCGGCGGCCCATTCCGGGGTGCCGGCTCCGGTCCGTTTTCTGCCGCGGCGGCCCATTCCGGGGTGCCGGCTCCGGTCCGTTTTTTGCCGCGGCGGCCCATTCCGGGGTGCCGGGGCCGGTCCGTTTTTTGCCGCGGCGGCCCATTTCGGGGTGCCGGAGCCGGTCCGTTTTTTGCCGCGGCGGCCCATTCCGGGGTGCCGGGGCCGGTCCGTTTTTTGCCGCGGCGGCCCATTCCGGGGTGCCGGCTCCGGTCCGTTTTTTGCCGCGGCGGCCCATTCCGGGGTGCCGGAGCCGGTCCGTTTTTTGCCGCGGCGGCCCATTCCGGGGTGCCGGCGCCGGTCCATTTTTTGACGCGGCGGCCCTATCCGGGGTGCCAGGGCCGGTCCGTTTTTTGCCGCGGCGGCCCATTCCGGGGTGCCGGGGCCGGTCCGTTTTTTACCGCGGCGGCCCATTCCGGGGTGCCGGGGCCGGTCCGTTTTTTGCCGCGGCGGCCCATTCCGGGGTGCCGGGGCCGGTCCGTTTTTTACTGCGGCGGCCCATTCCGGGGTGCCGGACCCGGTCCGTTTTTTGCCGCGGCGGCCCATTCCGGGGTGCCGGAGCCGGTCCGTTTTTTGCCGTGGCGGCCCATTCCGGGGTGCCGGACCAGGTCCGTTTTTTGCCGCGGCGGCCCATTCCGGGGTGCCGGCTCCGGTCCGTTTTTTGCCGCGGCGGCCCATTCCGGGGTGCCGGACCAGGTCCGTTTTTTGCCGCGGCGGCCCATTCCGGGGTGCCGGCTCCGGTCCGTTTTTTGCCGCGGCGGCCCATTCCGGGGTGCCGGACCCGGTCCGTTTTTTGCCGCGGCGGCCCATTCCGGGGTGCCGGCGCCGGTCCGTTTTTTGCCGCGGCGGCCCATTCCGGGGTGCCGGACCCGGTCCGTTTTTTGCCGCGGCGGCCCATTCCGGGGTGCCGGGGCCGGTCCGTTTTTTGCCGCGGCGGCCCATTCCGGGGTGCCGGACCCGGTCCGTTTTTCGCCGCGGCGGCCCATTCCGGGGTGCCGGCTCCGGTCCGTTTTTTGCCGCGGCGGCCCATTCCGGGGTGCCGGCGCCGGTCCGTTTTTTGCCGCGGCGGCCCATTCCGGGGTGCCGGCTCCGGTCCGTTTTCTGCCGCGGCGGCCCATTCCGGGGTGCCGGCTCCTGTCCGTTTTTTGCCGCGGCGGCCCATTCCGGGGTGCCGGGGCCGGTCCGTTTTTTGCCGCGGCGGCCCATTTCGGGGTGCCGGAGCCGGTCCGTTTTTTGCCGCGGCGGCCCATTCCGGGGTGCCGGCGCCGGTCCGTTTTTTGCCGCGGCGGCCCATTCTGGGGTGCCGGGGCCGGTCCGTTTTTTGCCGCGGCGGCCCATTCCGGGGTGCCGGACCCGGTCCGTTTTTTGCCGCGGCGGCCCATTCCGGGGTGCCGGCGCCGGTCCATTTTTTGCCGCGGCGGCCCTATCCGGGGTGCCAGGGCCGGTCCGTTTTTTGCCGCGGCGGCCCATTCCGGGGTGCCGGGGCCGGTCCGTTTTTTACCGCGGCGGCCCATTCCGGGGTGCCGGGGCCGGTCCGTTTTTTGCCGCGGCGGCCCATTCCGGGGTGCCGGGGCCGGTCCGTTTTTTACTGCGGCGGCCCATTCCGGGGTGCCGGACCCGGTCCGTTTTTTTGCCGCGGCGGCCCATTCCGGGGTGCCGGAGCCGGTCCGTTTTTTGCCGTGGCGGCCCATTCCGGGGTGCCGGACCAGGTCCGTTTTTTGCCGCGGCGGCCCATTCCGGGGTGCCGGCTCCGGTCCGTTTTTTGCCGCGGCGGCCCATTCCGGGGTGCCGGAGCTGGTCCGTTTTTTGCCGCGGCGGCCCATTCCGGGGTGCCGGACCAGGTCCGTTTTTTGCCGCGGCGGCCCATTCCGGGGTGCCGGCTCCGGTCCGTTTTTTGCCGCGGCGGCCCATTCCGGGGTGCCGGACCCGGTCCGTTTTTTGCCGCGGCGGCCCATTCCGGGGTGCCGGCGCCGGTCCGTTTTTTGCCGCGGCGGCCCATTCCGGGGTGCCGGCGCTGGTCCGTTTTTTGCCGCGGCGGCCCATTCCAGGGTGCCGGCTCCGGTCCGTTTTTTGCCACGGTGGCCCATTCCGGGGTGCCGGCTCCGGTCCGTTTTTTGCCGCGGCGGCCCATTCCGGGGTGCCGGCTCCGGTCCGTTTTTTGCCGCGGCGGCCCATTCCGGGGTGCCAGGGCCGGTCCGTTTTTTGCCGTGGCGGCCCATTCCGGGGTGCCGGACCAGGTCCGTTTTTTTGCCGCGGCGGCCCATTCCGGGGTGCCGGCTCCGGTCCGTTTTTTGCCGCGGCGGCCCATTCCGGGGTGCCGGAGCTGGTCCGTTTTTTGCCGCGGCGGCCCATTCCGGGGTGCCGGACCAGGTCCGTTTTTTGCCGCGGCGGCCCATTCCAGGGTGCCGGCTCCGGTCCGTTTTTTGCCGCGGCGGCCCATTCCGGGGTGCCGGACCCGGTCCGTTTTTTTGCCGCGGCGGCCCATTCCGGGGTGCCGGCGCCGGTCCGTTTTTTGCCGCGGCGGCCCATTCCGGGGTGCCGGCGCTGGTCCGTTTTTTGCCGCGGCGGCCCATTCCAGGGTGCCGGACCCGGTCCGTTTTTTGCCACGGTGGCCCATTCCGGGGTGCCGGCTCCGGTCCGTTTTTTGCCGCGGCGGCCCATTCCGGGGTGCCGGGGCCGGTCCGTTTTTTGCCGCGGCGGCCCATTCCGGGGTGCCAGGGCCGGTCCGTTTTTTGCCGTGGCGGCCCATTCCGGGGTGCCGGACCAGGTCCGTTTTTTGCCGCGGCGGCCCATTCCGGGGTGCCGGCTCCGGTCCGTTTTTTGCCGCGGCGGCCCATTCCGGGGTGCCGGAGCTGGTCCGTTTTTTGCCGCGGCGGCCCATTCCGGGGTGCCGGACCAGGTCCGTTTTTTGCCGCGGCGGCCCATTCCGGGGTGCCGGCTCCGGTCCGTTTTTTGCCGCGGCGGCCCATTCCGGGGTGCCGGACCCGGTCCGTTTTTTGCCGCGGCGGCCCATTCCGGGGTGCCGGCGCCGGTCCGTTTTTTGCCGCGGCGGCCCATTCCGGGGTGCCGGCGCTGGTCCGTTTTTTGCCGCGGCGGCCCATTCCAGGGTGCCGGCTCCGGTCCGTTTTTTGCCACGGTGGCCCATTCCGGGGTGCCGGCTCCGGTCCGTTTTTTGCCGCGGCGGCCCATTCCGGGGTGCCGGACCCGGTCCGTTTTTTGCCGCGGCGGCCCATTCCGGGGTGCCGGAGCCGGTCCGTTTTTTGCCGCGGCGGCCCATTCCGGGGTGCCGGAGCCGGTCCGTTTTTTGCCGCGGCGGCCCATTCCGGGGTGCCGGCTCCGGTCCGTTTTCTGCCGCGGCGGCCCATTCCGGGGTGCCGGCGCCGGTCCGTTTTTTGCCGCGGCGGCCCATTCCGGGGTGCCAGGGCCGGTCCGTTTTTTGCCGTGGCGGCCCATTCCGGGGTGCCGGACCAGGTCCGTTTTTTGCCGCGGCGGCCCATTCCGGGGTGCCGGCTCCGGTCCGTTTTTTGCCGCGGCGGCCCATTCCGGGGTGCCGGAGCTGGTCCGTTTTTTGCCGCGGCGGCCCATTCCGGGGTGCCGGACCAGGTCCGTTTTTTGCCGCGGCGGCCCATTCCGGGGTGCCGGCTCCGGTCCGTTTTTTGCCGCGGCGGCCCATTCCGGGGTGCCGGACCCGGTCCGTTTTTTGCCGCGGCGGCCCATTCCGGGGTGCCGGCGCCGGTCCGTTTTTTGCCGCGGCGGCCCATTCCGGGGTGCCGGCGCTGGTCCGTTTTTTGCCGCGGCGGCCCATTCCAGGGTGCCGGCTCCGGTCCGTTTTTTGCCACGGTGGCCCATTCCGGGGTGCCGGCTCCGGTCCGTTTTTTGCCGCGGCGGCCCATTCCGGGGTGCCGGACCCGGTCCGTTTTTTGCCGCGGCGGCCCATTCCGGGGTGCCGGAGCCGGTCCGTTTTTTGCCGCGGCGGCCCATTCCGGGGTGCCGGAGCCGGTCCGTTTTTTGCCGCGGCGGCCCATTCCGGGGTGCCGGCTCCGGTCCGTTTTCTGCCGCGGCGGCCCATTCCGGGGTGCCGGCGCCGGTCCGTTTTTTGCCGCGGCGGCCCATTCCGGGGTGCCGGCGCCGGTCCGTTTTTTGCCGCGGCGGCCCATTCTGGGGTGCCAGCTCCGGTCCGTTTTTTGCCGCGGCGGCCCATTCCGGGGTGCCGGCGCCGGTCCGTTTTTTGCCGCGGCGGCCCATTCCGGGGTGCCGGACCAGGTCCGTTTTTTGCCGCGGCGGCCCATTCCGGGGTGCCGGCGCTGGTCCGTTTTTTGACGCGGCGGCCCATTCCGGGGTGCCGGGGCCGGTCCGTTTTTTGACGCGGCGGCCCATTCCGGGGTGCCGGCGCCGGTCCGTTTTTTGCCGCGGCGGCCCATTCCGGGGTGCCGGGGCCGGTCCGTTTTTTGCCGTGGCGGCCCATTCCGGGGTGCCGGCGCCGGTCCGTTTTTTGCCGCGGCGGCCCATTCCGGGGTGCCGGGGCCGGTCCGTTTTTTGACGCGGCGGCCCATTCCGGGGTGCCGGCTCCGGTCCGTTTTTTGCCGCGGCGGCCCATTCCGGGGTGCCGGGGCCGGTCCGTTTTGTGCCGCGGCGGCCCATTCCGGGGTGCCGGCGCCGGTCCGTTTTTTGCCGCGGCGGCCCATTCCGGGGTGCCGGGGCCGGTCCGTTTTTTGCCGCGGCGGCCCATTCCGGGGTGCCGGACCCGGTCCGTTTTTTGACGCGGCGGCCCATTCCGGGGTGCCGGCTCCGGTCCATTTTTTGACGCGGCGGCCCATTCCGGGGTGCCGGCTCCGGTCCGTTTTTTGCCGCGGCGGCCCATTCCGGGGTGCCGGACCCGGTCCGTTTTTTGCCGCGGCGGCCCATTCCGGGGTGCCGGACCCGGTCCGTTTTTTCCGCGGCGGCCCATTCCGGGGTGCCGGCGCCGGTCCGTTTTTTGCCGCGGCGGCCCATTCCGGGGTGCCGGCGCCGGTCCGTTTTTTGCCGCGGCGGCCCATTCCGGGGTGCCAGGGCCGGTCCGTTTTTTGCCGCGGCGGCCCATTCCGGGGTGCCGGGGCCGGTCCGTTTTTTGCCGCGGCGGCCCATTCCGGGGTGCCGGACCAGGTCCGTTTTTTGCCGCGGCGGCCCATTCCGGGGTGCCGGCGCCGGTCTGTTTTTTGCCGCGGCGGCCCATTCCGGGGTGCGGGCGCCGGTCCGTTTTTTGACGCGGCGGCCCATTCCGGGGTGCCGGGGCCGGTCCGTTTTTTGCCGCGGCGGCCCATTCCGGGGTGCCGGCGCCGGTCCGTTTTTTGCCGCGGCGGCCCATTCCGGGGTGCCGGCTCCGGTCCGTTTTTTGCCGCGGCGGCCCATTCCGGGGTGCCGGCGCCGGTCCGTTTTTTGCCGCGGCGGCCCATTCCGGGGTGCCGGGGCCGGTCCGTTTTGTGCCGCGGCGGCCCATTCCGGGGTGCCGGGGCCGGTCCGTTTTTTGCCGCGGCGGCCCATTCCGGGGTGCCGGGGCCGGTCCGTTTTTTGCCGCGGCGGCCCATTCCGGGGTGCCGGACCCGGTCCGTTTTTTGACGCGGCGGCCCATTCCGGGGTGCCGGCTCCGGTCCGTTTTTTGCCGCGGCGGCCCATTCCGGGGTGCCGGCTCCGGTCCGTTTTTTGACGCGGCGGCCCATTCCGGGGTGCCGGCTCCGGTCCGTTTTTTGCCGCGGCGGCCCATTCCGGGGTGCCGGACCCGGTCCGTTTTTTGCCGCGGCGGCCCATTCCGGGGTGCCGGACCCGGTCCGTTTTTTGCCGCGGCGGCCCATTCCGGGGTGCCGGAGCCGGTCCGTTTTTTGCCGCGGCGGCCCATTCCGGGGTGCCGGCTCCGGTCCGTTTTCTGCCGCGGCGGCCCATTCCGGGGTGCCGGGGCCGGTCCGTTTTTTGCCGCGGCGGCCCATTCCGGGGTGCCGGCGCCGGTCCGTTTTTTGCCGCGGCGGCCCATTCCGGGGTGCCAGGGCCGGTCCGTTTTTTGCCGCGGCGGCCCATTCCGGGGTGCCGGCGCCGGTCCGTTTTTTGCCGCGGCGGCCCATTCCGGGGTGCCGGACCAGGTCCGTTTTTTGCCGCGGCGGCCCATTCCGGGGTGCCGGCGCTGGTCCGTTTTTTGACGCGGCGGCCCATTCCGGGGTGCCGGGGCCGGTCCGTTTTTTGACGCGGCGGCCCATTCCGGGGTGCCGGCGCCGGTCCGTTTTTTTGCCGCGGCGGCCCATTCCGGGGTGCCGGCTCCGGTCCGTTTTTTGCCGCGGCGGCCCATTCCGGGGTGCCGGGGCCGGTCCGTTTTTTGCCGCGGCGGCCCATTCCGGGGTGCCGGCGCCGGTCCGTTTTTTGCCGCGGCGGCCCATTCCGGGGTGCCGGGGCCGGTCCGTTTTTTGCCGCGGCGGCCCATTCCGGGGTGCCGGACCCGGTCCGTTTTTTGACGCGGCGGCCCATTCCGGGGTGCCGGCTCCGGTCCGTTTTTTGCCGCGGCGGCCCATTCCGGGGTGCCGGCTCCGGTCCGTTTTTTGCCGCGGCGGCCCATTCCGGGGTGCCGGACCCGGTCCGTTTTTTGCCGCGGCGGCCCATTCCGGGGTGCCGGAGCCGGTCCGTTTTTTGCCGCGGCGGCCCATTCCGGGGTGCCGGCTCCGGTCCGTTTTCTGCCGCGGCGGCCCATTCCGGGGTGCCGGCGCCGGTCCGTTTTTTGCCGCGGCGGCCCATTCCGGGGTGCCGGGGCCGGTCCGTTTTTTGCCGCGGCGGCCCATTCCGGGGTGCCAGGGCCGGTCCGTTTTTTGCCGCGGCGGCCCATTCCGGGGTGCCGGCGCCGGTCCGTTTTTTGCCGCGGCGGCCCATTCCGGGGTGCCGGACCAGGTCCGTTTTTTGCCGCGGCGGCCCATTCCGGGGTGCCGGCGCTGGTCCGTTTTTTGATGCGGCGGCCCATTCCGGGGTGCCGGGGCCGGTCCGTTTTTTGACGCGGCGGCCCATTCCGGGGTGCCGGCGCCGGTCCGTTTTTTGCCGCGGCGGCCCATTCCGGGGTGCCGGGGCCGGTCCGTTTTTTGCCGTGGCGGCCCATTCCGGGGTGCCGGGGCCGGTCCGTTTTTTGCCGCAGCGGCCCATTCCGGGCTGCCGGCTCCGGTCCGTTTTTTGACGCGGCGGCCCATTCCGGGGTGCCGGAGCCGGTCCGTTTTTTGCCGCGGCGGCCCATTCCGGGGTGCCGGGGCCGGTCCGTTTTTTGCCGCGGCGGCCCATTCCGGGGTGCCGGGGCCGGTCCGTTTTTTGCCGCGGCGGCCCATTCCGGGGTGCCGGCTCCGGTCCGTTTTTTGCCGCGGCGGCCCATTCCGGGGTGCCGGCGCCGGTCCGTTTTTTGCCGCGGCGGCCCATTCCAGGGTGCCGGCTCCGGTCCGTTTTTTGCCGCGGCGGCCCATTCCGGGGTGCCGGGGCCGGTCCGTTTTTTACCGCGGCGGCCCATTCCGGGGTGCCGGGGCCGGTCCGTTTTTTACCGCGGCGGCCCATTCCGGGGTGCCGGGGCCGGTCCGTTTTTTGCCGCGGCGGCCCATTCCGGGGTGCCGGGGCCGGTCCGTTTTTTACCGCGGCGGCCCATTCCGGGGTGCCGGGGCCGGTCCGTTTTTTACCGCGGCGGCCCATTCCGGGGTGCCGGGGCCGGTCCGTTTTTTGCCGCGGCGGCCCATTCCGGGGTGCCGGGGCCGGTCCGTTTTTTACTGCGGCGGCCCATTCCGGGGTGCCGGACCCGGTCCGTTTTTTGCCGCGGCGGCCCATTCCGGGGTGCCGGGGCCGGTCCGTTTTTTACCGCGGCGGCCCATTCCGGGGTGCCGGACCCGGTCCGTTTTTTGCCGCGGCGGCCCATTCCGGGGTGCCGGAGCTGGTCCGTTTTTTGCCGCGGCGGCCCATTCCGGGGTGCCGGACCAGGTCCGTTTTTTGCCGCGGCGGCCCATTCCGGGGTGCCGGCTCCGGTCCGTTTTTTGCCGCGGCGGCCCATTCCGGGGTGCCGGGGCCGGTCCGTTTTTTGACGCGGCGGCCCATTCCGGGGTGCCGGCGCCGGTCCGTTTTTTGCCGCGGCGGCCCATTCCGGGGTGCCGGACCCGGTCCGTCTTTTGCCGCGGCGGCCCATTCCGGGGTGCCGGAGCCGGTCCGTTTTTTGCCGCGGCAGCCCATTCCGGGGTGCCGGCTCCGGTCCGTTTTTTGCCGCGGCGGCCCATTCCGGGGTGCCGGCTCCGGTCCGTTTTTTGCCGCGGCGGCCCATTCCGGGGTGCCGGCGCCGGTCCGTTTTTTGCCGCGGCGGCCCATTCCGGGGTGCCGGGGCCGGTCCGTTTTTTGCCGCGGCGGCCCATTCCGGGGTGCCGGAGCCGGTCCGTTTTTTGCCGCGGCGGCCCATTCCGGGGTGCCGGCGCCGGTCCGTTTTTTGCCGCGGCGGCTCATTCCAGGGTGCCGGGGCCGGTCCGTTTTTTGCCGCGGCGGCCCATTCCGGGGTGCCGGCCCCGGTCCGTTTTTTGCCGCGGCGGCCCATTCCGGGGTGCCGGAGCCGGTCCGTTTTTTGCCGCGGCGGCCCATTCCGGGGTGCCGGGGCCGGTCCGTTTTTTGCCGCGGCGGCCCATTCCGGGGTGCCGGCGCTGGTCCGTTTTTTGCCGCGGCGGCCCATTCCGGGGTGCCGGACCCGGTCCGTTTTTTGCCACGGTGGCCCATTCCGGGGTGCCGGGGCCGGTCCGTTTTTTGCCGCGGCGGCCCATTCCGGGGTGCCGGACTAAGTCCGTTTTTTGCCGCGGCGGCCCATTCCGGGGTGCCGGGGCCGGTCCGTTTTTTGCCGCGGCGGCCCATTCCGGGGTGCCGGACCCGGTCCGTTTTTTGCCGCGGCGGCCCATTCCGGGGTGCCGGGGCCGGTCCGTTTTTTGCCGCGGCGGCCCATTCCGGGGTGCCGGACCCGGTCCGTTTTTCGCCGCGGCGGCCCATTCCGGGGTGCCGGCTCCGGTCCGTTTTTTGCCGCGGCGGCCCATTCCGGGGTGCCGGCGCCGGTCCGTTTTTTGCCGCGGCGGCCCATTCCGGGGTGCCGGCTCCGGTCCGTTTTCTGCCGCGGCGGCCCATTCCGGGGTGCCGGCTCCGGTCCGTTTTTTGCCGCGGCGGCCCATTCCGGGGTGCCGGGGCCGGTCCGTTTTTTGCCGCGGCGGCCCATTTCGGGGTGCCGGAGCCGGTCCGTTTTTTGCCGCGGCGGCCCATTCCGGGGTGCCGGCGCCGGTCCGTTTTTTGCCGCGGCGGCCCATTCCGGGGTGCCGGCTCCGGTCCGTTTTTTGCCGCGGCGGCCCATTCCGGGGTGCCGGAGCCGGTCCGTTTTTTGCCGCGGCGGCCCATTCCGGGGTGCCGGCGCCGGTCCATTTTTTGACGCGGCGGCCCTATCCGGGGTGCCAGGGCCGGTCCGTTTTTTGCCGCGGCGGCCCATTCCGGGGTGCCGGGGCCGGTCCGTTTTTTACCGCGGCGGCCCATTCCGGGGTGCCGGGGCCGGTCCGTTTTTTGCCGCGGCGGCCCATTCCGGGGTGCCGGGGCCGGTCCGTTTTTTACTGCGGCGGCCCATTCCGGGGTGCCGGACCCGGTCCGTTTTTTGCCGCGGCGGCCCATTCCGGGGTGCCGGAGCCGGTCCGTTTTTTGCCGTGGCGGCCCATTCCGGGGTGCCGGACCAGGTCCGTTTTTTGCCGCGGCGGCCCATTCCGGGGTGCCGGCTCCGGTCCGTTTTTTGCCGCGGCGGCCCATTCCGGGGTGCCGGACCAGGTCCGTTTTTTGCCGCGGCGGCCCATTCCGGGGTGCCGGCTCCGGTCCGTTTTTTGCCGCGGCGGCCCATTCCGGGGTGCCGGACCCGGTCCGTTTTTTGCCGCGGCGGCCCATTCCGGGGTGCCGGCGCCGGTCCGTTTTTTGCCGCGGCGGCCCATTCCGGGGTGCCGGACCCGGTCCGTTTTTTGCCGCGGCGGCCCATTCCGGGGTGCCGGGGCCGGTCCGTTTTTTGCCGCGGCGGCCCATTCCGGGGTGCCGGACCCGGTCCGTTTTTCGCCGCGGCGGCCCATTCCGGGGTGCCGGCTCCGGTCCGTTTTTTGCCGCGGCGGCCCATTCCGGGGTGCCGGCGCCGGTCCGTTTTTTGCCGCGGCGGCCCATTCCGGGGTGCCGGCTCCGGTCCGTTTTCTGCCGCGGCGGCCCATTCCGGGGTGCCGGCTCCGGTCCGTTTTTTGCCGCGGCGGCCCATTCCGGGGTGCCGGGGCCGGTCCGTTTTTTGCCGCGGCGGCCCATTTCGGGGTGCCGGAGCCGGTCCGTTTTTTGCCGCGGCGGCCCATTCCGGGGTGCCGGCGCCGGTCCGTTTTTTGCCGCGGCGGCCCATTCCGGGGTGCCGGGGCCGGTCCGTTTTTTGCCGCGGCGGCCCATTCCGGGGTGCCGGAGCCGGTCCGTTTTTTGCCGCGGCGGCCCATTCCGGGGTGCCGGCGCCGGTCCATTTTTTGACGCGGCGGCCCTATCCGGGGTGCCAGGGCCGGTCCGTTTTTTGCCGCGGCGGCCCATTCCGGGGTGCCGGGGCCGGTCCGTTTTTTACCGCGGCGGCCCATTCCGGGGTGCCGGGGCCGGTCCGTTTTTTGCCGCGGCGGCCCATTCCGGGGTGCCGGGGCCGGTCCGTTTTTTACTGCGGCGGCCCATTCCGGGGTGCCGGACCCGGTCCGTTTTTTGCCGCGGCGGCCCATTCCGGGGTGCCGGAGCCGGTCCGTTTTTTGCCGTGGCGGCCCATTCCGGGGTGCCGGACCAGGTCCGTTTTTTGCCGCGGCGGCCCATTCCGGGGTGCCGGCTCCGGTCCGTTTTTTGCCGCGGCGGCCCATTCCGGGGTGCCGGAGCTGGTCCGTTTTTTGCCGCGGCGGCCCATTCCGGGGTGCCGGACCAGGTCCGTTTTTTGCCGCGGCGGCCCATTCCGGGGTGCCGGCTCCGGTCCGTTTTTTGCCGCGGCGGCCCATTCCGGGGTGCCGGACCCGGTCCGTTTTTTGCCGCGGCGGCCCATTCCGGGGTGCCGGCGCCGGTCCGTTTTTTGCCGCGGCGGCCCATTCCGGGGTGCCGGCGCTGGTCCGTTTTTTGCCGCGGCGGCCCATTCCAGGGTGCCGGCTCCGGTCC
This sequence comes from Phalacrocorax carbo, assembly GCF_963921805.1. Taxonomy (NCBI): domain Eukaryota; kingdom Metazoa; phylum Chordata; class Aves; order Suliformes; family Phalacrocoracidae; genus Phalacrocorax; species Phalacrocorax carbo. The sequence continues at coordinate 63,513 of NW_026990520.1, forward strand.
GTTTTTTGCCACGGTGGCCCATTCCGGGGTGCCGGCTCCGGTCCGTTTTTTGCCGCGGCGGCCCATTCCGGGGTGCCGGCTCCGGTCCGTTTTTTGCCGCGGCGGCCCATTCCGGGGTGCCAGGGCCGGTCCGTTTTTTGCCGTGGCGGCCCATTCCGGGGTGCCGGACCAGGTCCGTTTTTTTGCCGCGGCGGCCCATTCCGGGGTGCCGGCTCCGGTCCGTTTTTTGCCGCGGCGGCCCATTCCGGGGTGCCGGAGCTGGTCCGTTTTTTGCCGCGGCGGCCCATTCCGGGGTGCCGGACCAGGTCCGTTTTTTGCCGCGGCGGCCCATTCCAGGGTGCCGGCTCCGGTCCGTTTTTTGCCGCGGCGGCCCATTCCGGGGTGCCGGACCCGGTCCGTTTTTTGCCGCGGCGGCCCATTCCGGGGTGCCGGCACCGGTCCGTTTTTTGCCGCGGCGGCCCATTCCGGGGTGCCGGCGCTGGTCCGTTTTTTGCCGCGGCGGCCCATTCCAGGGTGCCGGACCCGGTCCGTTTTTTGCCACGGTGGCCCATTCCGGGGTGCCGGCTCCGGTCCGTTTTTTGCCGCGGCGGCCCATTCCGGGGTGCCGGGGCCGGTCCGTTTTTTGCCGCGGCGGCCCATTCCGGGGTGCCAGGGCCGGTCCGTTTTTTGCCGTGGCGGCCCATTCCGGGGTGCCGGACCAGGTCCGTTTTTTGCCGCGGCGGCCCATTCCGGGGTGCCGGCTCCGGTCCGTTTTTTGCCGCGGCGGCCCATTCCGGGGTGCCGGAGCTGGTCCGTTTTTTGCCGCGGCGGCCCATTCCGGGGTGCCGGACCAGGTCCGTTTTTTGCCGCGGCGGCCCATTCCGGGGTGCCGGCTCCGGTCCGTTTTTTGCCGCGGCGGCCCATTCCGGGGTGCCGGACCCGGTCCGTTTTTTGCCGCGGCGGCCCATTCCGGGGTGCCGGCGCCGGTCCGTTTTTTGCCGCGGCGGCCCATTCCGGGGTGCCGGCGCTGGTCCGTTTTTTGCCGCGGGCGGCCCATTCCAGGGTGCCGGCTCCGGTCCGTTTTTTGCCACGGTGGCCCATTCCGGGGTGCCGGCTCCGGTCCGTTTTTTGCCGCGGCGGCCCATTCCGGGGTGCCGGACCCGGTCCGTTTTTTGCCGCGGCGGCCCATTCCGGGGTGCCGGAGCCGGTCCGTTTTTTGCCGCGGCGGCCCATTCCGGGGTGCCGGAGCCGGTCCGTTTTTTGCCGCGGCGGCCCATTCCGGGGTGCCGGCTCCGGTCCGTTTTCTGCCGCGGCGGCCCATTCCGGGGTGCCGGCGCCGGTCCGTTTTTTGCCGCGGCGGCCCATTCCGGGGTGCCGGCGCCGGTCCGTTTTTTGCCGCGGCGGCCCATTCTGGGGTGCCAGCTCCGGTCCGTTTTTTGCCGCGGCGGCCCATTCCGGGGTGCCGGCGCCGGTCCGTTTTTTGCCGCGGCGGCCCATTCCGGGGTGCCGGACCAGGTCCGTATTTTTGCCGCGGCGGCCCATTCCGGGGTGCCGGCGCTGGTCCGTTTTTTGACGCGGCGGCCCATTCCGGGGTGCCGGGGCCGGTCCGTTTTTTGACGCGGCGGCCCATTCCGGGGTGCCGGCGCCGGTCCGTTTTTTGCCGCGGCGGCCCATTCCGGGGTGCCGGGGCCGGTCCGTTTTTTGCCGTGGCGGCCCATTCCGGGGTGCCGGCGCCGGTCCGTTTTTTGCCGCGGCGGCCCATTCCGGGGTGCCGGGGCCGGTCCGTTTTTTGACGCGGCGGCCCATTCCGGGGTGCCGGCTCCGGTCCGTTTTTTGCCGCGGCGGCCCATTCCGGGGTGCCGGGGCCGGTCCGTTTTGTGCCGCGGCGGCCCATTCCGGGGTGCCGGCGCCGGTCCGTTTTTTGCCGCGGCGGCCCATTCCGGGGTGCCGGGGCCGGTCCGTTTTTTGCCGCGGCGGCCCATTCCGGGGTGCCGGACCCGGTCCGTTTTTTGACGCGGCGGCCCATTCCGGGGTGCCGGCTCCGGTCCATTTTTTGACGCGGCGGCCCATTCCGGGGTGCCGGCTCCGGTCCGTTTTTTGCCGCGGCGGCCCATTCCGGGGTGCCGGACCCGGTCCGTTTTTTGCCGCGGCGGCCCATTCCGGGGTGCCGGACCCGGTCCGTTTTTTCCGCGGCGGCCCATTCCGGGGTGCCGGCGCCGGTCCGTTTTTTGCCGCGGCGGCCCATTCCGGGGTGCCGGCGCCGGTCCGTTTTTTGCCGCGGCGGCCCATTCCGGGGTGCCAGGGCCGGTCCGTTTTTTGCCGCGGCGGCCCATTCCGGGGTGCCGGCGCCGGTCCGTTTTTTGCCGCGGCGGCCCATTCCGGGGTGCCGGACCAGGTCCGTTTTTTGCCGCGGCGGCCCATTCCGGGGTGCCGGCGCTGGTCCGTTTTTTGACGCGGCGGCCCATTCCGGGGTGCCGGGGCCGGTCCGTTTTTTGACGCGGCGGCCCATTCCGGGGTGCCGGCTCCGGTCCATTTTTTGACGCGGCGGCCCATTCCGGGGTGCCGGCTCCGGTCCGTTTTTTGCCGCGGCGGCCCATTCCGGGGTGCCGGACCCGGTCCGTTTTTTGCCGCGGCGGCCCATTCCGGGGTGCCGGACCCGGTCCGTTTTTTCCGCGGCGGCCCATTCCGGGGTGCCGGCGCCGGTCCGTTTTTTGCCGCGGCGGCCCATTCCGGGGTGCCGGCGCCGGTCCGTTTTTTGCCGCGGCGGCCCATTCCGGGGTGCCAGGGCCGGTCCGTTTTTTGCCGCGGCGGCCCATTCCGGGGTGCCGGCGCCGGTCCGTTTTTTGCCGCGGCGGCCCATTCCGGGGTGCCGGACCAGGTCCGTTTTTTGCCGCGGCGGCCCATTCCGGGGTGCCGGCGCTGGTCCGTTTTTTGACGCGGCGGCCCATTCCGGGGTGCCGGGGCCGGTCCGTTTTTTGACGCGGCGGCCCATTCCGGGGTGCCGGCGCCGGTCCGTTTTTTGCCGCGGCGGCCCATTCCGGGGTGCCGGGGCCGGTCCGTTTTTTGCCGTGGCGGCCCATTCCGGGGTGCCGGGGCCGGTCCGTTTTTTGCCGCAGCGGCCCATTCCGGGCTGCCGGCTCCGGTCCGTTTTTTGACGCGGCGGCCCATTCCGGGGTGCCGGAGCCGGTCCGTTTTTTGCCGCGGCGGCCCATTCCGGGGTGCCGGGGCCGGTCCGTTTTTTGCCGCGGCGGCCCATTCCGGGGTGCCGGGGCCGGTCCGTTTTTTGCCGCGGCGGCCCATTCCGGGGTGCCGGCTCCGGTCCGTTTTTTGCCGCGGCGGCCCATTCCGGGGTGCCGGCGCCGGTCCGTTTTTTGCCGCGGCGGCCCATTCCAGGGTGCCGGCTCCGGTCCGTTTTTTGCCGCGGCGGCCCATTCCGGGGTGCCGGGGCCGGTCCGTTTTTTACCGCGGCGGCCCATTCCGGGGTGCCGGGGCCGGTCCGTTTTTTACCGCGGCGGCCCATTCCGGGGTGCCGGGGCCGGTCCGTTTTTTGCCGCGGCGGCCCATTCCGGGGTGCCGGGGCCGGTCCGTTTTTTACTGCGGCGGCCCATTCCGGGGTGCCGGGGCCGGTCCGTTTTTTGCCGCGGCAGCCCATTCCGGGGTGCCGGCGCCGGTCCGTTTTTTGCCGCGGCGGCCCATTCCGGGGTGCCGGGGCCGGTCCGTTTTTTGCCGCGGCGGCCCATTCCGGGGTGCCGGCTCCGGTCCGTTTTCTGCCGCGGCGGCCCATTCCGGGGTGCCGGACCCGGTCCGTTTTTTGCCGCGGCGGCCCATTCCGGGGTGCCGGAGCTGGTCCGTTTTTTGCCGCGGCGGCCCATTCCGGGGTGCCGGACCAGGTCCGTTTTTTGCCGCGGCGGCCCATTCCGGGGTGCCGGCTCCGGTCCGTTTTTTGCCGCGGCGGCCCATTCCGGGGTGCCGGGGCCGGTCCGTTTTTTGCCGCGGCGGCCCATTCCGGGGTGCCGGACCCGGTCCGTTTTTTGCCGCGGCGGCCCATTCCGGGGTGCCGGAGCCGGTCCGTTTTTTGCCGCGGCAGCCCATTCCGGGGTGCCGGCTCCGGTCCGTTTTTTGCCGCGGCGGCCCATTCCGGGGTGCCGGCTCCGGTCCGTTTTTTGCCGCGGCGGCCCATTCCGGGGTGCCGGCGCCGGTCCGTTTTTTGCCGCGGCGGCCCATTCCGGGGTGCCGGGGCCGGTCCGTTTTTTGCCGCGGCGGCCCATTCCGGGGTGCCGGCTCCGGTCCGTTTTTTGCCGCGGCGGCCCATTCCGGGGTGCCGGAGCCGGTCCGTTTTTTGACGCGGCGGCCCATTCCGGGGTGCCAGGGCCGGTCCGTTTTTTGCCGCGGCGGCTCATTCCGGGGTGCCGGGGCCGGTCCGTTTTTTGCCGCGGCGGCCCATTCCGGGGTGCCGGCGCCGGTCCGTTTTTTGCCGCGGCGGCCCATTCCGGGGTGCCGGACCCGGTCCGTTTTTTGCCGCGGCGGCCCATTCCGGGGTGCCGGGGCCGGTCCGTTTTTTGCCGCGGCGGCCCATTCCGGGGTGCCGGCGCTGGTCCGTTTTTTGCCGCGGCGGCCCATTCCGGGGTGCCGGACCCGGTCCGTTTTTTGCCACGGTGGCCCATTCCGGGGTGCCGGGGCCGGTCCGTTTTTTGCCGCGGCGGCCCATTCCGGGGTGCCGGACTAAGTCCGTTTTTTGCCGCGGCGGCCCATTCCGGGGTGCCGGGGCCGGTCCGTTTTTTGCCGCGGCGGCCCATTCCGGGGTGCCGGACCCGGTCCGTTTTTTGCCGCGGCGGCCCATTCCGGGGTGCCGGGGCCGGTCCGTTTTTTGCCGCGGCGGCCCATTCCGGGGTGCCGGACCCGGTCCGTTTTTCGCCGCGGCGGCCCATTCCGGGGTGCCGGCTCCGGTCCGTTTTTTGCCGCGGCGGCCCATTCCGGGGTGCCGGCGCCGGTCCGTTTTTTGCCGCGGCGGCCCATTCCGGGGTGCCGGCTCCGGTCCGTTTTCTGCCGCGGCGGCCCATTCCGGGGTGCCGGCGCTGGTCCGTTTTTTGCCGCGGCGGCCCATTCCGGGGTGCCGGGGCCGGTCCGTTTTTTGCCGCGGCGGCCCATTCCGGGGTGCCGGAGCTGGTCCGTTTTTTGCCGCGGCGGCCCATTCCGGGGTGCCGGCGCCGGTCCGTTTTTTGCCGCGGCGGCCCATTCCGGGGTGCCGGGGCCGGTCCGTTTTTTGCCGCGGCGGCCCATTCCGGGGTGCCGGAGCCGGTCCGTTTTTTGCCGCGGCGGCCCATTCCGGGGTGCCGGACCCGGTCCGTTTTTTGACGCGGCGGCCCTATCCGGGGTGCCAGGGCCGGTCCGTTTTTTGCCGCGGCGGCCCATTCCGGGGTGCCGGGGCCGGTCCGTTTTTTACCGCGGCGGCCCATTCCGGGGTGCCGGGGCCGGTCCGTTTTTTGCCGCGGCGGCCCATTCCGGGGTGCCGGGGCCGGTCCGTTTTTTACTGCGGCGGCCCATTCCGGGGTGCCGGACCCGGTCCGTTTTTTGCCACGGTGGCCCATTCCGGGGTGCCGGAGCCGGTCCGTTTTTTGCCGTGGCGGCCCATTCCGGGGTGCCGGACCAGGTCCGTTTTTTGCCGCGGCGGCCCATTCCGGGGTGCCGGCTCCGGTCCGTTTTTTGCCGCGGCGGCCCATTCCGGGGTGCCGGAGCTGGTCCGTTTTTTGCCGCGGCGGCCCATTCCGGGGTGCCGGACCAGGTCCGTTTTTTGCCGCGGCGGCCCATTCCGGGGTGCCGGCTCCGGTCCGTTTTTTGCCGCGGCGGCCCATTCCGGGGTGCCGGGGCCGGTCCGTTTTTTGCCGCGGCGGCCCATTCCGGGGTGCCGGCGCCGGTCCGTTTTTTGCCGCGGCGGCCCATTCCGGGGTGCCGGCTCCGGTCCGTTTTTTGCCACGGTGGCCCATTCCGGGGTGCCGGCTCCGGTCCGTTTTTTGCCGCGGCGGCCCATTCCGGGGTGCCGGGGCCGGTCCGTTTTTTGCCGCGGCGGCCCATTCCGGGGTGCCAGGGCCGATTCGTTTTTTGCCGCGGCGGCCCATTCCGGGGTGCCGGACCCGGTCCGTTTTTTGCCGCGGCGGCCCATTCCGGGGTGCCGGGGCCGGTCCGTTTTTTGCCGCGGCGGCCCATTCCGGGGTGCCGGGGCCGGTCCGTTTTTTGCCGCGGCGGCCCATTCCGGGGTGCCGGACCCGGTCCGTTTTTTGCCGCGGCGGCCCATTCCGGGGTGCCGGCTCCGGTCCGTTTTTTGCCGCGGCGGCCCATTCCGGGGTGCCGGGGCCGGTCCGTTTTTTGACGCGGCGGCCCATTCCGGGGTGCCGGCTCCGGTCCGTTTTTTGACGCGGCGGCCCATTCCGGGGTGCCGGGGCCGGTCCGTTTTTTGCCGCGGCGGCCCATTCCGGGGTGCCGGAGCCGGTCCGTTTTTTGCCGCGGCAGCCCATTCCGGGGTGCCGGCTCCGGTCCGTTTTTTGCCGCGGCGGCCCATTCCGGGGTGCCGGCTCCGGTCCGTTTTTTGCCGCGGCGGCCCATTCCGGGGTGCCGGCGCCGGTCCGTTTTTTGCCGCGGCGGCCCATTCCGGGGTGCCGGGGCTGGTCCGTTTTTTGCCGCGGCGGCCCATTCCAGGGTGCCGGCTCCGGTCCGTTTTTTGCCGCGGCGGCCCATTCCGGGGTGCCGGCTCCGGTCCGTTTTTTGCCGCGGCGGCCCATTCCGGGGTGCCGGGGCCGGTCCGTTTTTTGCCGCGGCGGCCCATTCCGGGGTGCCGGCGCCGGTCCGTTTTTTGCCGCGGCGGCCCATTCCGGGGTGCCGGACCCGGTCCGTTTTTTGCCGCGGCGGCCCATTCCGGGGTGCCGGACCCGGTCCGTTTTTTGCCGCGGCGGCCCATTCCGGGGTGCCGGACCAGGTCCGTTTTTTGCCGCGGCGGCCCATTCCGGGGTGCCGGCTCCGGTCCGTTTTTTGCCGCGGCGGCCCATTCCGGGGTGCCGGGGCCGGTCCGTTTTTTGACGCGGCGGCCCATTCCGGGGTGCCGGGGCCGGTCCGTTTTTTGCCGCGGCGGCCCATTCCGGGGTGCCGGACCCGGTCCGTTTTTTGCCGCGGCAGCCCATTCCGGGGTGCCGGAGCCGGTCCGTTTTTTGCCGCGGCGGCCCATTCCGGGGTGCCGGCTCCGGTCCGTTTTTTGCCGCGGCGGCCCATTCCGGGGTGCCGGCTCCGGTCCGTTTTTTGCCGCGGCGGCCCATTCCGGGGTGCCGGCGCCGGTCCGTTTTTTGCCGCGGCGGCCCATTCCGGGGTGCCGGGGCCGGTCAGTTTTTTGCCGCGGCGGCCCATTCCGGGGTGCCGGCTCCGGTCCGTTTTTTGCCGCGGCGGCCCATTCCGGGGTGCCGGAGCCGGTCCGTTTTTTGCCGCGGCGGCCCATTCCGGGGTGCCGGCGCCGGTCCGTTTTTTGCCGCGGCGGCTCATTCCGGGGTGCCGGGGCCGGTCCGTTTTTTGCCGCGGCGGCCCATTCCGGGGTGCCGGCCCCGGTCCGTTTTTTGCCGCGGCGGCCCATTCCGGGGTGCCGGAGCCGGTCCGTTTTTTGCCGCGGCGGCCCATTCCGGGGTGCCGGGGCCGGTCCGTTTTTTGCCGCGGCGGCCCATTCCGGGGTGCCGGCGCTGGTCCGTTTTTTGCCGCGGCGGCCCATTCCGGGGTGCCGGACCCGGTCCGTTTTTTGCCACGGTGGCCCATTCCGGGGTGCCGGGGCCGGTCCGTTTTTTGCCACGGTGGCCCATTCCGGGGTGCCGGGGCCGGTCCGTTTTTTGCCGCGGCGGCCCATTCCGGGGTGCCGGACTAAGTCCGTTTTTTGCCGCGGCGGCCCATTCCGGGGTGCCGGGGCCGGTCCGTTTTTTGCCGCGGCGGCCCATTCCGGGGTGCCGGACCCGGTCCGTTTTTTGCCGCGGCGGCCCATTCCGGGGTGCCGGGGCCGGTCCGTTTTTTGCCGCGGCGGCCCATTCCGGGGTGCCGGACCCGGTCCGTTTTTCGCCGCGGCGGCCCATTCCGGGGTGCCGGCTCCGGTCCGTTTTTTGCCGCGGCGGCCCATTCCGGGGTGCCGGCGCCGGTCCGTTTTTTGCCGCGGCGGCCCATTCCGGGGTGCCGGCTCCGGTCCGTTTTCTGCCGCGGCGGCCCTATCCGGGGTGCCAGGGCCGGTCCGTTTTTTGCCGCGGCGGCCCATTCCGGGGTGCCGGGGCCGGTCCGTTTTTTACCGCGGCGGCCCATTCCGGGGTGCCGGGGCCGGTCCGTTTTTTGCCGCGGCGGCCCATTCCGGGGTGCCGGCGCCGGTCCGTTTTTTGCCGCGGCGGCCCATTCCGGGGTGCCGGGGCCGGTCCGTTTTTTGCCGCGGCGGCCCATTCCGGGGTGCCGGACCCGGTCCGTTTTTTGCCGCGGCGGCCCATTCCGGGGTGCCGGCGCAGGTCCATTTTTTGACGCGGCGGCCCTATCCGGGGTGCCAGGGCCGGTCCGTTTTTTGCCGCGGCGGCCCATTCCGGGGTGCCGGGGCCGGTCCGTTTTTTACCGCGGCGGCCCATTCCGGGGTGCCGGGGCCGGTCCGTTTTTTGCCGCGGCGGCCCATTCCGGGGTGCCGGGGCCGGTCCGTTTTTTACTGCGGCGGCCCATTCCGGGGTGCCGGACCCGGTCCGTTTTTTGCCGCGGCGGCCCATTCCGGGGTGCCGGAGCCGGTCCGTTTTTTGCCGTGGCGGCCCATTCCGGGGTGCCGGACCAGGTCCGTTTTTTGCCGCGGCGGCCCATTCCGGGGTGCCGGCTCCGGTCCGTTTTTTTGCCGCGGCGGCCCATTCCGGGGTGCCGGACCCGGTCCGTTTTTTGCCGCGGCGGCCCATTCCGGGGTGCCGGACCAGGTCCGTTTTTTGCCGCGGCGGCCCATTCCGGGGTGCCGGCTCCGGTCCGTTTTTTGCCGCGGCGGCCCATTCCGGGGTGCCGGACCCGGTCCGTTTTTTGCCGCGGCGGCCCATTCCGGGGTGCCGGAGCCGGTCCGTTTTTTGCCGCGGCGGCCCATTCCGGGGTGCCGGGGCCGGTCCATTTTTTGACGCGGCGGCCCTATCCGGGGTGCCAGGGCCGGTCCGTTTTTTGCCGCGGCGGCCCATTCCGGGGTGCCGGGGCCGGTCCGTTTTTTACCGCGGCGGCCCATTCCGGGGTGCCGGGGCCGGTCCGTTTTTTGCCGCGGCGGCCATTCCGGGGTGCCGGGGCCGGTCCGTTTTTGCCGCGGCGGCCCATTCCGGGGTGCCGGACCCGGTCCGTTTTTTGCCGCGGCGGCCCATTCCGGGGTGCCGGACCCGGTCCGTTTTTTGCCGTGGCGGCCCATTCCGGGGTGCCGGCTCCGGTCCGTTTTTTGCCGCGGCGGCCCATTCCGGGGTGCCGGCTCCGGTCCGTTTTTTGCCGCGGCGGCCCATTCCGGGGTGCCGGACCCGGTCCGTTTTTTGCCGCGGCGGCCCATTCCGGGGTGCCGGCGCCGGTCCGTTTTTTGCCGCGGCGGCCCATTCCGGGGTGCCGGCGCTGGTCCGTTTTTTGCCGCGGCGGCCCATTCCAGGGTGCCGGCTCCGGTCCGTTTTTTGCCACGGTGGCCCATTCCGGGGTGCCGGCTCCGGTCCGTTTTTTGCCGCGGCGGCCCATTCCGGGGTGCCGGGGCCGGTCCGTTTTTTGCCGCGGCGGCCCATTCCGGGGTGCCAGGGCCGGTCCGTTTTTCGCCGCGGCGGCCCATTCCGGGGTGCCGGCTCCGGTCCGTTTTTTTGCCGCGGCGGCCCATTCCGGGGTGCCGGCGCCGGTCCGTTTTTTGCCGCGGCGGCCCATTCCGGGGTGCCGGCTCCGGTCCGTTTTCTGCCGTGGCGGCCCATTCCGGGGTGCCGGACCAGGTCCGTTTTTTGCCGCGGCGGCCCATTCCGGGGTGCCGGCTCCGGTCCGTTTTTTGCCGCGGCGGCCCATTCCGGGGTGCCGGCTCCGGTCCGTTTTTTGCCGCGGCGGCCATTCCGGGGTGCCGGACCCGGTCCGTTTTTTGCCGCGGCGGGCCCATTCCGGGGTGCCGGAGCCGGTCCGTTTTTTTGCCGCGGCGGCCCATTCCGGGGTGCGGCGCCGGTCCATTTTTGCCGCGGCGGCCCTATCCGGGGTGCCAGGGCCGGTCCGTTTTTTTGCCGCGGCGGCCCATTCCGGGGTGCCGGGGCCGGTCCGTTTTTTACCGCGGCGGCCCATTCCGGGGTGCCGTGGCCGGTCCGTTTTTGCCGCGGCGGCCCATTCCGGGGTGCCGGGGCCGGTCCGTTTTTTACTGCGGCGGCCCATTCCGGGGGTGCCGGACCCGGTCCGTTTTTTGCCGCGGCGGCCCATTCCGGGGTGCCGGAGCCGGTCCGTTTTTTGCCGTGGCGGCCCATTCCGGGGTGCCGGCTCCGGTCCGTTTTTTGCCGCGGCGGCCCATTCCGGGGTGCCGGCTCCGGTCCGTTTTTTGCCGCGGCGGCCCATTCCGGGGTGCCGGAGCTGGTCCGTTTTTTTGCCGCGGCGGCCCATTCCGAGGTGCCGGACCAGGTCCGTTTTTTGCCGCGGCGGCCCATTCCGGGGTGCCGGCTCCGGTCCGTTTTTTGCCGCGGCGGCCCATTCCGGGGTGCCGGACCCGGTCCGTTTTTTGCCGCGGCGGCCCATTCCGGGGGTGCCGGCGCCGGTCCGTTTTTTGCCGCGGCGGCCCATTCCGGGGGTGCCGGCGCTGGTCCGTTTTTTGCCGCGGCGGCCCATTCCAGGGTGCCGGCTCCGGTCCGTTTTTTGCCACGGTGGCCCATTCCGGGGTGCCGGCTCCGGTCCGTTTTTTGCCGCGGCGGCCCATTCCGGGGTGCCGGGGCCGGTCCGTTTTTTGCCGCGGCGGCCCATTCCGGGGTGCCAGGGCCGGTCCGTTTTTTGCCGCGGCGGCCCATTCCGGGGTGCCGGACCCGGTCCGTTTTTCGCCGCGGCGGCCCATTCCGGGGTGCCGGCTCCGGTCCGTTTTTTGCCGCGGCGGCCCATTCCGGGGTGCCGGCGCCGGTCCGTTTTTTGCCGCGGCGGCCCATTCCGGGGGTGCCGGCTCCGGTCCGTTTTCTGCCGCGGCGGCCCATTCCGGGGTGCCGGGGCCGGTCCGTTTTTTACTGCGGCGGCCCATTCCGGGGTGCCGGACCCGGTCCGTTTTTTGCCGCGGCGGCCCATTCCGGGGTGCCGGAGCCGGTCCGTTTTTTGCCGCGGCGGCCCATTCCGGGGTGCCGGGGCCGGTCCGTTTTTTACTGCGGCGGCCCATTCCGGGGTGCCGGACCCGGTCCGTTTTTTGCCGCGGCGGCCCATTCCGGGGTGCCGGAGCCGGTCCGTTTTTTGCCGTGGCGGCCCATTCCGGGGTGCCGGCTCCGGTCCGTTTTTTGCCGCGGCGGCCCATTCCGGGGTGCCGGCTCCGGTCCGTTTTTTGCCGCGGCGGCCCATTCCGGGGTGCCGGAGCTGGTCCGTTTTTTGCCGCGGCGGCCCATTCCGAGGTGCCGGACCAGGTCCGTTTTTTGCCGCGGCGGCCCATTCCGGGGTGCCGGCTCCGGTCCGTTTTTTGCCGCGGCGGCCCATTCCGGGGTGCCGGACCCGGTCCGTTTTTTGCCGCGGCGGCCCATTCCGGGGTGCCGGCGCCGGTCCGTTTTTTGCCGCGGCGGCCCATTCCGGGGTGCCGGCGCTGGTCCGTTTTTTGCCGCGGCGGCCCATTCCAGGGTGCCGGCTCCGGTCCGTTTTTTGCCACGGTGGCCCATTCCGGGGTGCCGGCTCCGGTCCGTTTTTTGCCGCGGCGGCCCATTCCGGGGTGCCGGGGCCGGTCCGTTTTTTGCCGCGGCGGCCCATTCCGGGGTGCCAGGGCCGGTCCGTTTTTTGCCGCGGCGGCCCATTCCGGGGTGCCGGACCCGGTCCGTTTTTCGCCGCGGCGGCCCATTCCGGGGTGCCGGCTCCGGTCGTTTTTTGCCGCGGCGGCCCATTCCGGGGTGCCGGCGCCGGTCCGTTTTTTGCCGCGGCGGCCCATTCCGGGGTGCCGGCTCGGTCCGTTTTCTGCCGCGGCGGCCCATTCCGGGGTGCCGGACCCGGTCCGTTTTTTGCCGCGGCGGCCCATTCCGGGGTGCCGGGGCCGGTCCGTTTTTTGCCGCGGCGGCCCATTCCGGGGTGCCGGGGCCGGTCCGTTTTTTACTGCGGCGGCCCATTCCGGGGTGCCGGCGCCGGTCCGTTTTTTGCCGCGGCGGCCCATTCCGGGGTGCCGGGGCCGGTCCGTTTTTTGCCGCGGCGGCCCATTCCGGGGTGCCGGAGCCGGTCCGTTTTTTGCCGCGGCGGCCCATTCCGGGGTGCCGGCGCCGGTCCATTTTTTGCCGCGGCGGCCCTATCCGGGGTGCCAGGGCCGGTCCGTTTTTTGCCGCGGCGGCCCATTCCGGGGTGCCGGCGCCGGTCCATTTTTTGCCGCGGCGGCCCTATCCGGGGTGCCAGGGCTGGTCCGTTTTTTGCCGCGGCGGCCCATTCCGGGGTGCCGGCTCCGGTCCGTTTTTTGCCGCGGCGGCCCATTCCGGGGTGCCGGGGCCGGTCCGTTTTTTGCCGCGGCGGCCCATTCCGGGGTGCCGGGGCCGGTCCGTTTTTTACTGCGGCGGCCCATTCCGGGGTGCGAGCCGGTCCGTTTTTTGCCGCGGTGGCCCATTCCGGGGTGCCGGAGCCGGTCCGTTTTTTGCCGCGGCGGCCCATTCCGGGGTGCCGGACCAGGTCCGTTTTTTGCCGCGGCGGCCCATTCCGGGGTGCCGGCTCCGGTCCGTTTTTTGCCGCGGCGGCCCATTCCGGGGTGCCGGAGCTGGTCCGTTTTTTGCCGCGGCGGCCCATTCCGGGGTGCCGGACCAGGTCCGTTTTTTGCCGCGGCGGCCCATTCCGGGGTGCCGGCTCCGGTCCGTTTTTTTGCCGCGGCGGCCCATTCCGGGGTGCCGGACCCGGTCCGTTTTTTGCCGCGGCGCCCATTCCGGGGTGCCGGGGCCGGTCCGTTTTTCGCCGCGGCGGCCCATTCCGGGGGTGCCGGCTCCGGTCCGTTTTTTGCCGCGGCGGCCCATTCCGGGGTGCCGGCGCCGGTCCGTTTTTTTGCCGCGGCGGCCCATTCCGGGGTGCCGGCTCCGGTCCGTTTTCTGCCGCGGCGGCCCATTCCGGGGTGCCGGACCCGGTCCGTTTTTTGCCGCGGCGGCCCATTCCGGGGTGCCGGGGCCGGTCCGTTTTTTGCCGCGGCGGCCCATTCCGGGGTGCCGGGGCCGGTCCGTTTTTTACTGCGGCGGCCCATTCCGGGGTGCCGGCGCCGGTCCGTTTTTTGCCGCGGCGGCCCATTCCGGGGTGCCGGGGCCGGTCCGTTTTTTGCCGCGGCGGCCCATTCCGGGGTGCCGGAGCCGGTCCGTTTTTTGCCGCGGCGGCCCATTCCGGGGTGCCGGCGCCGGTCCATTTTTTGCCGCGGCGGCCCTATCCGGGGTGCCAGGGCCGGTCCGTTTTTTGCCGCGGCGGCCCATTCCGGGGTGCCGGCGCCGGTCCATTTTTTGCCGCGGCGGCCCTATCCGGGGTGCCAGGGCTGGTCCGTTTTTTGCCGCGGCGGCCCATTCCGGGGTGCCGGCTCCGGTCCGTTTTTTGCCGCGGCGGCCCATTCCGGGGTGCCGGGGCCGGTCCGTTTTTTGCCGCGGCGGCCCATTCCGGGGTGCCGGGGCCGGTCCGTTTTTTACTGCGGCGGCCCATTCCGGGGTGCCGGAGCCGGTCCGTTTTTTTGCCGCGGTGGCCCATTCCGGGGTGCCGGAGCCGGTCCGTTTTTTGCCGCGGCGGCCCATTCCGGGGTGCCGGACCAGGTCCGTTTTTTGCCGCGGCGGCCCATTCCGGGGTGCCGGCTCCGGTCCGTTTTTTGCCGCGGCGGCCCATTCCGGGGTGCCGGAGCTGGTCCGTTTTTTGCCGCGGCGGCCCATTCCGGGGGTGCCGGACCAGGTCCGTTTTTTGCCGCGGCGGCCCATTCCGGGGTGCCGGCTCCGGTCCGTTTTTTGCCGCGGCGGCCCATTCCGGGGTGCCGGACCCGGTCCGTTTTTTGCCGCGGCGGCCCATTCCGGGGTGCCGGGGCCGGTCCGTTTTTTGCCGCGGCGGCCCATTCCGGGGTGCCGGCGCTGGTCCGTTTTTTGCCGCGGCGGCCCATTCCAGGGTGCCGGCTCCGGTCCGTTTTTTGCCACGGTGGCCCATTCCGGGGTGCCGGCTCCGGTCCGTTTTTTGCCGCGGCGGCCCATTCCGGGGTGCGGGCCGGTCCGTTTTTTGCCGCGGCGGCCCATTCCGGGGTGCCAGGGCCGGTCCGTTTTTTGCCGCGGCGGCCCATTCCGGGGTGCCGGAGCCGGTCCGTTTTTTGCCGTGGCGGCCCATTCCGGGGTGCCGGCTCCGGTCCGTTTTCTGCCGCGGCGGCCCATTCCGGGGTGCCGGCGCCGGTCCGTTTTTTGCCGCGGCGGCCCATTCCGGGGTGCCGGCGCCGGTCCGTTTTTTGCCGCGGCGGCCCATTCCGGGGTGCCAGGGCCGGTCCGTTTTTTTGCCGCGGCGGCCCATTCCGGGGTGCCGGCGCCGGTCCGTTTTTTGCCGCGGCGGCCCATTCCGGGGTGCCGGACCAGGTCCGTTTTTTGCCGCGGCGGCCCATTCCGGGGTGCCGGCGCTGGTCCGTTTTTTGACGCGGCGGGCCCATTCCGGGGTGCCGGGGCCGGTCCGTTTTTTGCCGCGGCGGCCCATTCCGGGGTGCCGGGGCCGGTCCGTTTTTTACCGCGGCGGCCCATTCCGGGGTGCCGGGGCCGGTCCGTTTTTGCCGTGGCGGCCCATTCCGGGGTGCCGGGGCCGGTCCGTTTTTTGCCGCAGCGGCCCATTCCGGGGTGCCGGCTCCGGTCCGTTTTTTGACGCGGCGGCCCATTCCGGGGTGCCGGAGCCGGTCCGTTTTTTGCCGCGGCGGCCCATTCCGGGGTGCCGGGGCCGGTCCGTTTTTTGCCGCGGCGGCCCATTCCGGGGTGCCGGGGCCGGTCCGTTTTTTGCCGCGGCGGCCCATTCCGGGGTGCCGGCTCCGGTCCGTTTTTTGCCGCGGCGGCCCATTCCGGGGTGCCGGCGCCGGTCCGTTTTTTGCCGCGGCGGCCCATTCCAGGGTGCCGGCTCCGGTCCGTTTTTTGCCGCGGCGGCCCATTCTGGGGTGCCGGGGCCGGTCCGTTTTTTACCGCGGCGGCCCATTCCGGGGTGCCGGGGCCGGTCCGTTTTTTACCGCGGCGGCCCATTCCGGGGTGCCGGGGCCGGTCCGTTTTTTGCCGCGGCGGCCCATTCCGGGGTGCCGGACCCGGTCCGTTTTTTACTGCGGCGGCCCATTCCGGGGTGCCGGAGCCGGTCCGTTTTTTGCCGCGGCAGCCCATTCCGGGGTGCCGGCGCCGGTCCGTTTTTTGCCGCGGCGGCCCATTCCGGGGTGCCGGGGCCGGTCCGTTTTTTGCCGCGGCGGCCCATTCCGGGGTGCCGGCGCCGGTCCGTTTTTTGCCGCGGCGGCCCATTCCGGGGTGCCGGGGCCGGTCCGTTTTTTGCCGCGGCGGCCCATTCCGGGGTGCCGGAGCTGGTCCGTTTTTTGCCGCGGCGGCCCATTCCGGGGTGCCGGACCAGGTCCGTTTTTTGCCGCGGCGGCCCATTCCGGGGTGCCGGCGCCGGTCCGTTTTTTGCCGCGGCGGCCCATTCCGGGGTGCCGGGGCCGGTCCGTTTTTTGACGCGGCGGCCCATTCCGGGGTGCCGGGGCCGGTCCGTTTTTTGCCGCGGCGGCCCATTCCGGGGTGCCGGACCCGGTCCGTTTTTTGCCGCGGCAGCCCATTCCGGGGTGCCGGAGCCGGTCCGTTTTTTGCCGCGGCGGCCCATTCCGGGGTGCCGGCTCCGGTCCGTTTTTTGCCGCGGCGGCCCATTCCGGGGTGCCGGCTCCGGTCCGTTTTTTGCCGCGGCGGCCCATTCCGGGGTGCCGGCTCTGGTCCGTTTTTTGCCGCGGCGGCCCATTCCGGGGTGCCGGAGCCGGTCCGTTTTTTGCCGCGGCGGCCCATTCCGGGGTGCCGGACCCGGTCCGTTTTTTGCCGCGGTGGCCCGTTCTGGGGTGCCGGAGCCGGTCCGTTTTTTGCCGCGGCGGCCCATTCCGGGGTGCCGGCGCCGGTCCGTTTTTTGCCGCGGCGGCCCATTCCGGGGTGCCGGAGCCGGTCCGTTTTTTGACGCGGCGGCCCATTCCGGGGTGCCGGGGCCGGTCCGTTTTTTGCCGCGGCGGCCCATTCCGGGGTGCCGGAGCCGGTCCGTTTTTTGACGCGGCGGCCCATTCCGGGGTGCCGGGGCCGGTCCGTTTTTTGCCGCGGCGGCCCATTCCGGGGTGCCGGGGCCGGTCCGTTTTTTGCCGCGGCGGCCCATTCCGGGGTGCCGGCGCCGGTCCGTTTTTTGCCGCGGCGGCCCATTCCGGGGTGCCAGAGCCGGTCCGTTTTTTGCCGCGGCGGCCCATTCCGGGGTGCCGGGGCCGGTCCGTTTTTTGCCGCGGCGGCCCATTCCGGGGTGCCGGCGCCGGTCCGTTTTTTGCCGCGGCGGCCCATTCCGGGGTGCCAGAGCCGGTCCGTTTTTTGCCGCGGCGGCCCATTCCGGGGTGCCGGGGCCGGTCCGTTTTTTGCCGCGGCGGCCCATTCCGGGGTGCCGGCTCCGGTCCGTTTTTTGCCGCGGCGGCCCATTCCGGGGTGCCGGGGCCGGTCCGTTTTTTGCCGCGGTGGCCCATTCCGGGGTGCCGGACCCGGTCCGTTTTTTGCCGCGGCGGCCCATTCCGGGGGGCCGGCTCCGGTCCGTTTTTTTGCCGCGGCGGCCCATTCCGGGGTGCCGGCTCTGGTCCGTTTTTTGCCGCGGCGGCCCATTCCGGGGTGCCGGGGCCGGTCCGTTTTTTGCCGCGGCGGCCCATTCCGGGGTGCCGGACTAAGTCCGTTTTTTGCCGCGGCGGCCCATTCCGGGGTGCCGGACCCGGTCCGTTTTTTGCCGCGGCGGCCCATTCCGGGTGCCGGGGCCGGTCCGTTTTTTTGCCGCGGCGGCCCATTCCGGGGTGCCGGGGCCGGTCCGTTTTTCGCCGCGGCGGCCCATTCCGGGGTGCCGGCTCCGGTCCGTTTTTTGCCGCGGCGGCCCATTCCGGGGTGCCGGCGCCGGTCCGTTTTTTTGCCGCGGCGGCCCCATTCCGGGGTGCCGGCTCCGGTCCGTTTCTCTGCCGCGGCGGCCCTATCCGGGGGTGCCAGGGCCGGTCCGTTTTTTTGCCGCGGCGGCCCATTCCGGGGTGCCGGGGCCGGTCCGTTTTTTACCGCGGCGGCCCATTCCGGGGTGCCGGGGCCGGTCCGTTTTTTGCCGCGGCGGCCCATTCCGGGGTGCCGGCGCCGGTCCGTTTTTTGCCGCGGCGGCCCATTCCGGGGTGCCGGGGCCGGTCCGTTTTTTGCCGCGGCGGCCCATTCCGGGGTGCCGGAGCCGGTCCGTTTTTTGCCGCGGCGGCCCATTCCGGGGTGCCGGGGCCGGTCCGTTTTTTGCCGCGGCGGCCCATTCCGGGTTGCCGGCTCCGGTCCGTTTTTTGCCGCGGCGGCCCATTCCGGGGTGCCGGCTCCGGTCCGTTTTTTGCCGCGGCGGCCCATTCCGGGGTGCCGGCTCCGGTCCGTTTTTTGCCGCGGCGGCCCATTCCGGGGTGCCGGCTCCGGTCCGTTTTTTGCCGCGGCGGCCCATTCCGGGGTGCCGGCTCCGGTCCGTTTTTTGCCGCGGCGGCCCATTCCGGGGTGCCGGCTCCGGTCCGTTTTTTGCCGCGGCAGCCCATTCCGGGGTGCCGGGGCCGGTCCGTTTTTTGCCGCGGCGGCCCATTCCGGGGTGCCGGACCCGGTCCGTTTTTTGCCGCGGCGGCCCATTCCGGGGTGCCGGACCAGGTCCGTTTTTTGCCGCGGCGGCCCATTCCGGGGTGCCGGCGCCGGTCCGTTTTTTGCCGCGGCGGCCCATTCCGGGGTGCCGGACCCGGTCCGTTTTTTGCCGCGGCGGCCCATTCCGGGGCGCCGGCGCCGGTCCGTTTTTTGCCGCGGCGGCCCATTCCGGGGTGCCGGACCCGGTCCGTTTTTTGACGCGGCGGCCCATTCCGGGGTGCCGGCTCTGGTCCGTTTTTTGCCGCGGCGGCCCATTCCGGGGTGCCGGACCCGGTCCGTTTTTTGCCGCGGCGGCCCATTCCGGGGTGCCGGCGCCGATCCGTTTTTTGCCGCGGTGGCCCATTCCGGGGTGCCGGGGCCGGTCCGTTTTTTTGCCGCGGCGGCCCATTCCGGGGTGCCGGGGCCGGTCCGTTTTTTGCCGCGGCGGCCCATTCCGGGGTGCCGGCTCCGGTCCGTTTTTTGCCGCGGCGGCCCATTCCGGGCTGCCGGCTCCGGTCCGTTTTTTGCCGCGGCGGCCCATTCCGGGGTGCCGGCTCCGGTCCGTTTTTTGCCGCGGCGGCCCATTCCGGGGTGCCGGACCCGGTCCGTTTTTTGCCGCGGGGGCCCATTCCGGGGCGCCGGCGCCGGTCCGTTTTTTGCCGCGGCGGCCCATTCCGGGGCGCCGGCGCCGGTCCGTTTTTTGCCGCGGCGGCCCATTCCGGGGTGCCGGACCGTTTTTTGCCGCGGCGGCCCATTCCGGGGTGCCGGCGCCGGTCCGTTTTTTGCCGCGGCGGCCCATTCCGGGGTGCCGGCTCCGGTCCGTTTTTTGCCGCGGCGGCCCATTCCGGGGTGCCGGCGCCGATCCGTTTTTTGCCGCGGCGGCCCATTCCGGGGTGCCGGGGCCGGTCCGTTTTTTACTGCGGCGGCCCATTCCGGGGTGCCGGACCCGGTCCGTTTTTTGCCGCGGCGGCCCATTCCGGGGTGCCGGCTCCGGTCCGTTTTTTGCCGCGGCGGCCCATTCCGGGGTGCCGGACCCGGTCCGTTTTTTGACGCGGCAGCCCATTCCGGGGTGCCGGGGCCGGTCCGTTTTTTGCCGCGGCGGCCCATTCCGGGGTGCCGGACCCGGTCCGTTTTTTGCCGCGGCGGCCCATTCCGGGGTGCCGGCTCCGGTCCGGTTTTTGCCGCGGCGGCCCATTCCGGGGTGCCGGCTCCGGTCCGTTTTTTGCCGCGGCGGCCCATTCCGGGGTGCCGGGGCCGGTCCGTTTTTTGCCGCGGCGGCCCATTCCGGGGTGCCGGACCCGGTCCGTTTTTTGCCGCGGCGGCCCATTCCGGGGTGCCGGCTCCGGTCCGTTTTTTGCCGCGGCGGCCCATTCCGGGGCGCCGGCGCCGGTCCGTTTTTTGCCGCGGCGGCCCATTCCGGGGTGCCGGACCCGGTCCGTTTTTTGACGCGGCGGCCCATTCCGGGGTGCCGGCTCTGGTCCGTTTTTTGCCGCGGCGGCCCATTCCGGGGTGCCGGACCCGGTCCGTTTTTTGCCGCGGCGGCCCATTCCGGGGTGCCGGCGCCGATCCGTTTTTTGCCGCGGCGGCCCATTCCGGGGTGCCGGGGCCGGTCCGTTTTTTACTGCGGCGGCCCATTCCGGGGTGCCGGACCCGGTCCGTTTTTTGCCGCGGCGGCCCATTCCGGGGTGCCGGCTCCGGTCCGTTTTTTGCCGCGGCGGCCCATTCCGGGGTGCCGGGGCCGGTCCGTTTTTTGCCGCGGCGGCCCATTCCGGGGTGCCGGGGCCGGTCCGTTTTTTGCCGCGGCGGCCCATTCCGGGGTGCCGGCTCCGGTCCGTTTTTTGCCGCGGCGGCCCATTCCGGGCTGCCGGCTCCGGTCCGTTTTTTGCCGCGGCGGCCCATTCCGGGGTGCCGGCGCCGGTCCGTTTTTTTGCCGCGGCGGCCCATTCCGGGGTGCCGGCTCCGGTCCGTTTTTTGCCGCGGCGGCCCATTCCGGGGTGCCGGACCCGGTCCTTTTTTTGCCGCGGCGGCCCATTCCGGGGCGCCGGCGCCGGTCCGTTTTTTGCCGCGGCGGCCCATTCCGGGGTGCCGGACCCGGTCCGTTTTTTGACGCGGCGGCCCATTCCGGGGTGCCGGCTCCGGCTCCGTTTTTTGCCGCGGCGGCCCATTCCGGGGTGCCGGACCCGGTCCTTTTTTTGCCGCGGCGGCCCATTCCGGGGTGCCGGCGCCGATCCGTTTTTTGCCGCGGCGGCCCATTCCGGGGTGCCGGGGCCGGTCCGTTTTTTGCCGCGGCGGCCCATTCCGGGCTGCCGGCTCCGGTCCGTTTTTTGACGCGGCGGCCCATTCCGGGGTGCCGGGGCCGGTCCGTTTTTTACTGCGGCGGCCCATTCCGGGGTGCCGGACCCGGTCCGTTTTTTGCCGTGGCGGCCCATTACGGGGTGCTGGAGCCGGTCCGTTTTTTGCCGCGGCGGCCCATTCCGGGGTGCCGGGGCCGGTCCGTTTTTTGCCGCGGTGGCCCATTCCGGGGTTCCGGGGCCGGTCCGTTTTTTGCCGCGGCGGCCCATTCCGGGGTGCCGGACCCGGTCCGTTTTTTGCCGCGGCGGCCCATTCCGGGGTGCCAGCGCCGGTCCGTTTTTTGCCGCGGCGGCCCATTCCGGGGTGCCGGGGCCGGTCCGTTTTTTGCCGCGGCGGCCCATTCCGGGGTGCCGGCGCCGGTCCGTTTTTTGCCGCGGCGGCCCATTCCGGGGTGCCGGCTCCGGTCCGTTTTTTGCCGCGGCGGCCCATTCCGGGGTGCCGGCGCCGGTCCGTTTTTTGCCGCGGCGGCCCATTCCGGGGTGCCGGCTCCGGTCCGTTTTTTGCCGCGGCGGCCCATTCCGGGGTGCCGGCTCCGGTCCGTTTTTTGCCGCGGCGGCCCATTCCGGGGTGCCGGGGCCGGTCCGTTTTTTGCCGCGGCGGCCCATTCCGGGGTGCCGGCGCTGGTCCGTTTTTTGCCGCGGCGGCCCATTCCGGGGTGCCGGCGCTGGTCCGTTTTTTTGCCACGGTGGCCCATTCCGGGGTGCCGGACCCGGTCCGTTTTTTGCCGCGGCGGCCCATTCCGGGGTGCCGGCTCCGGTCCGTTTTTTGCCGCGGCGGCCCATTCCGGGGTGCCGGGGCCGGTCCGTTTTTTGCCGCGGCGGCCCATTCCGGGCTGCCGGCTCCGGTCCGTTTTTTGCCGTGGCGGCCCATTCCGGGGTGCCGGCGCCGGTCCGTTTTTTGCCGCGGCGGCCCATTCCGGGGTGCCGGACCCGGTCCGTTTTTTGACGCGGCGGCCCATTCCGGGGTGCCGGCTCCGGTCCGTTTTGTGCCGCGGCGGCCCATTCCGGGGTGCCGGCGCCGGTCCGTTTTTTGCCGCGGCGGCCCATTCCGGGGTGCGGGCGCCGGTCCGTTTTTTGACGCGGCGGCCCATTCCGGGGTGCCGGCTCCGGTCCGTTTTTTGCCGCGGCGGCCCATTCCGGGGTGCTGGCGCCGGTCCGTTTTTTGCCGCGGCGGCCCATTCCGGGGTGCCGGCGCCGGTCCGTTTTTTGCCGCGGCGGCCCATTCCGGGGTGCCGGGGCCGGTCCGTTTTTTGCCGCGGCAGCCCATTCCGGGGTGCCAGACCCGGTCCGTTTTTTGCCGCGGCGGCCCATTCCGGGGTGCCGGCGCCGGTCCGTTTTTTGCCGCGGCGGCCCATTCCGGGGTGCCGGCTCCGGTCCGTTTTTTGCCGCGGCGGCCCATTCCGGGGTGCCGGACCCGGTCCGTTTTTTGCCGCGGCGGCCCATTCCGGGGTGCCGGGGCCGGTCCGTTTTTTGCCGCGGCGGCCCATTCCGGGCTGCCGGCTCCGGTCCGTTTTTTGCCGCGGCGGCCCATTCCGGGCTGCCGGCGCCGGTCCGTTTTTTGCCGCGGCAGCCCATTCCGGGGTGCCGGGGCCGGTCCGTTTTTTGCCGCGGCGGCCCATTCCGGGGCGCCGGCGCCGGTCCGTTTTTTGCCGCGGCGGCCCATTCCGGGGTGCCGGACCCGGTCCGTTTTTTGCCGCGGCGGCCCATTCCGGGGTGCCGGCGCCGGTCCGTTTTTTGCCGCGGCGGCCCATTCCGGGGTGCCGGCTCCGGTCCGTTTTTTGACGCGGCGGCCCATTCCGGGGTGCCGTGGCCGGTCCGTTTTGTGCCGCGGCGGCCCATTCCGGGGTGCCAGCGCCGGTCCGTTTTTTGCCGCGGCGGCCCATTCCGGGGTGCCGGGGCCGGTCCGTTTTTTGCCGCGGCGGCCCATTCCGGGGTGCCGGACCCGGTCCGTTTTTTGACGCGGCGGCCCATTCCGGGGTGCCGGCTCCGGTCCGTTTTTTGACGCGGCGGCCCATTCCGGGGTGCCGGCTCCGGTCCGTTTTTTGCCGCGGCGGCCCATTCCGGGGTGCCGGACCCGGTCCGTTTTTTGCCGCGGCGGCCCATTCCGGGGTGCCGGACCCGGTCCGTTTTTTGCCGCGGCGGCCCATTCCGGGGTGGCGGCTCCGGTCCGTTTTCTGCCGCGGCGGCCCATTCCGGGGTGCCGGACCCGGTCCGTTTTTTGACGCGGCGGCCCATTCCGGGGTGCCGGCGCTGGTCCGTTTTTTGACGCGGCGGCCCATTCCGGGGTGCCGGCGCTGGTCCGTTTTTTGACGCGGCGGCCCATTCCGGGGTGCCGGGGCCGGTCCGTTTTTTGACGCGGCGGCCCATTCCGGGGTGCCAGAGCCGGTCCGTTTTTTGCCGTGGCGGCCCATTCCGGGGTGCCGGACCCGGTCCGTTTTTTGCCGCGGCAGCCCATTCCGGGGTGCCGGGGCCGGTCCGTTTTTTGCCGCGGCGGCCCATTCCGGGGTGCCGGAGCCGGTCCGTTTTTTGCCGCGGCGGCCCATTCCGGGGTGCCGGGGCCGGTCCGTTTTTTGCCGCGGCGGCCCATTCCGGGGTGCCGGACCCGGTCCGTTTTTTGCCGCGGCGGCCCATTCCGGGGTGCCGGGGCCGGTCCGTTTTTTGCCGCGGCGGCCCATTCCGGGGTGCCGGACCCGGTCCGTTTTTTGCCGCGGCGGCCCATTCCGGGGTGCCGGACCCGGTCCGTTTTTTGCCGCGCCGGCCCATTCCGGGGTGCCGGAGTCGGTCCGTTTTTTGCCGCGGCGGCCCATTCCGGGGTGCCGGGGCCGGTCCGTTTTTTGCCGTGGCGGCCCATTCCGGGGTGCCGGGGCCGGTCCGTTTTTTGCCGCAGCGGCCCATTCCGGGCTGCCGGCTCCGGTCCGTTTTTTGACGCGGCGGCCCATTCCGGGGTGCCGGAGCCGGTCCGTTTTTTGCCGCGGCGGCCCATTCCGGGGTGCCGGCGCCGGTCCGTTTTTTGCCGCGGCGGCCCATTCCGGGGTGCCGGACCCGGTCCGTTTTTTGCCGCGGCGGCCCATTCCGGGGTGCCGGCTCCGGTCCGTTTTTTGCCGCGGCGGCCCATTCCGGGGTGCCGGACCAGGTCCGTTTTTTGCCGCGGCGGCCCATTCCGGGGTGCCGGCTCCGGTCCGTTTTTTGCCGCGGCGGCCCATTCCGGGGTGCCGGGGCCGGTCCGTTTTGTGCCGCGGCGGCCCATTCCGGGGTGCCGGCTCCGGTCCGTTTTTTGCCGCGGCGGCCCATTCCGGGGTGCCGGAGCTGGTCCATTTTTTGCCGCGGCGTCCCTATCCGGCGTGCCAGGGCCGGTCCGTTTTTTGCCGCGGCGGCCCATTCCGGGGTGCCGGGGCCGGTCCGTTTTTTACCGCGGCGGCCCATTCCGGGGTGCCGGGGCCGGTCCGTTTTTTGCCGCGGCGGCCCATTCCGGGGTGCCGGGGCCGGTCCGTTTTTTACTGTGGCGGCCCCTTCCGGGGTGCCGGACCCGATCCGTTTTTTGCCGCGGCAGCCCATTCCGGGGTGCCGGCGCCGGTCCGTTTTTTGCCGCGGCGGCCCATTCCGGGGTGCCGGGGCCGGTCCGTTTTTTGCCGCGGCGGCCCATTCCGGGGCGCCGGCGCCGGTCCGTTTTTTGCCGCGGCGGCCCATTCCGGGGTGCCGGCTCCGGTCCGTTTTTTGACGCGGCGGCCCATTCCGGGGTGCCGGCTCTGGTCCGTTTTTTGCCGCGGCGG
This sequence comes from Phalacrocorax carbo, assembly GCF_963921805.1. Taxonomy (NCBI): domain Eukaryota; kingdom Metazoa; phylum Chordata; class Aves; order Suliformes; family Phalacrocoracidae; genus Phalacrocorax; species Phalacrocorax carbo. Next base: position 87,606 of record NW_026990520.1, read on the forward strand.
CCCATTCCGGGGTGCCGGACCCGGTCCTTTTTTTGCCGCGGCGGCCCATTCCGGGGTGCCGGCGCCGATCCGTTTTTTGCCGTGGCGGCCCATTCCGGGGTGCCGGGGCCGGTCCGTTTTTTGCCGTGGCGGCCCATTCCGGGATGCCGGCTCCGGTCCGTTTTTTGACGCGGCGGCCCATTCCGGGGTGCCGGGGCCGGTCCGTTTTTTGCCGCGGCGGCCCATTCCGGGGTGCCGGGGCCGGTCCGTTTTTTGCCGCGGCGGCCCATTCCGGGGTGCCGGCTCCGGTCCGTTTTTTGCCGCGGCGGCCCATTCCGGGGTGCCGGGGCCGGTCCGTTTTTTGCCGCGGCGGCCCATTCCGGGGCGCCGGCGCCGGTCCGTTTTTTGCCGCGGCGGCCCATTCCGGGGTGCCGGACCCGGTCCGTTTTTTGACGCGGCGGCCCATTCCGGGGTGCCGGCTCTGGTCCGTTTTTTGCCACGGCGGCCCATTCCGGGGTGCCGGACCCGGTCCGTTTTTTGCCGCGGCAGCCCATTCCGGGGTGCCGGGGCCGGTCCGTTTTTTGCCGCGGCGGCCCATTCCGGGGTGCGGGCGCCGGTCCGTTTTTTGCCGCGGCGGCCCATTCCGGGGTGCCGGCGCCGGTCCGTTTTTTGCCGCGGCGGCCCATTCCGGGGTGCCGGGCACGGTCCGTTTTTTGCCGCGGCGGCCCATTCCGGGGTGCCGGCTCCGGTCCGTTTTTTGCCGCGGCGGCCCATTCCGGGGTGCCGGCTCCGGTCCGTTTTTTGCCGCGGCGGCCCATTCCAGGGTGCCGGCTCCGGTCCGTTTTTTGCCGCGGCGGCCCATTCCGGGGTGCCGGCGCCGGTCCGTTTTTTGCCGCGGCGGCCCATTCCGGGGTGCCGGGGCCGGTCCGTTTTTTGCCGCGGCGGCCCATTCCGGGGTGCCGGAGCCGGTCCGTTTTTTGACGCGGCGGCCCATTCCGGGGTGCCGGGGCCGGTCCGTTTTTTGCCGCGGCAGCCCATTCCGGGGTGCCGGCTCCGGTCCGTTTTTTGCCGCGGCGGCCCATTCCGGGGTGCCGGCTCCGGTCCGTTTTTTTGCCGCGGCGGCCCATTCCGGGGTGCCGGACCCGGTCCGTTTTTTGCCGCGGCGGCCCATTCCGGGGTGCCGGAGCCGGTCCGTTTTTTGCCGCGGCGGCCCATTCCGGGGTTGCCGGGGCCGGTCCGTTTTTTGCCGCGGCGGCCCATTCCAGGGTGCCGGCGCTGGTCCGTTTTTTGCCGCGGCGGCCCATTCCGGGGTGCCGGCTCCGGTCCGTTTTTTGCCGCGGCGGCCCATTCCGGGGTGCCGGCTCCGGTCCGTTTTTTGCCGCGGCGGCCCATTCCGGGGTGCCGGCTCCGGTCCGTTTTTTGCCGCGGCGGCCCATTCCGGGGTGCCGGACCCGGTCCGTTTTTTGCCGTGGCGGCCCATTCCGGGGTGCCGGACCAGGTCCGTTTTTTGCCGCGGCGGCCCATTCCGGGGTGCCGGCTCCGGTCCGTTTTTTGCCGCGGCGGCCCATTCCGGGGTGCCGGACCCGGTCCGTTTTTTGCCGCGGCAGCCCATTCCGGGGTGCCGGCTCCGGTCCGTTTTTTGCCGCGGCGGCCCATTCCGGGGTGCCGGAGCTGGTCCATTTTTTGCCGCGGCGGCCCTATCCGGGGTGCCAGGGCCGGTCCGTTTTTTGCCGCGGCGGCCCATTCCGGGGTGCCGGGGCCGGTCCGTTTTTTACCGCGGCGGCCCATTCCGGGGTGCCGGCTCCGGTCCGTTTTTTGCCGCGGCGGCCCATTCCGGGGTGCCGGGGCCGGTCCGTTTTTTACTGCGGCGGCCCATTCCGGGGTGCCGGACCCGATCCGTTTTTTGCCGCGGCAGCCCATTCCGGGGTGCCGGCGCCGGTCCGTTTTTTGCCGCGGCGGCCCATTCCGGGGTGCCGGGGCCGGTCCGTTTTTTGCCGCGGCGGCCCATTCCGGGGTGCCGGGGCCGGTCCGTTTTTTGCCGCGGCGGCCCATTCCGGGGTGCCGGCTCCGGTCCGTTTTTTGACGCGGCGGCCCATTCCGGGGTGCCGGCTCTGGTCCGTTTTTTGCCGCGGCGGCCCATTCCGGGGTGCCGGACCCGGTCCTTTTTTTGCCGCGGCGGCCCATTCCGGGGTGCCGGCGCCGATCCGTTTTTTGCCGCGGCGGCCCATTCCGGGGTGCCGGGGCCGGTCCGTTTTTTGCCGTGGCGGCCCATTCCGGGCTGCCGGCTCCGGTCCGTTTTTTGACGCGGCGGCCCATTCCGGGGTGCCGGACCCAGTCCGTTTTTTGCCGCGGCGGCCCATTCCGGGGTGCCGGGGCCGGTCCGTTTTTTGCCGCGGCGGCCCATTCCGGGGTGCCGGCTCCGGTCCGTTTTTTGCCGCGGCGGCCCATTCCGGGGTGCCAGCGCCGGTCCGTTTTTTGCCGCGGCGGCCCATTCCGGGGCGCCGGCGCCGGTCCGTTTTTTGCCGCGGCGGCCCATTCCGGGGTGCCGGACCCGGTCCGTTTTTTGACGCGGCGGCCCATTCCGGGGTGCCGGGGCCGGTCCGTTTTTTGCCGCGGCAGCCCATTCCGGGGTGCCGGCTCCGGTCCGTTTTTTGCCGCGGCGGCCCATTCCGGGGTGCCGGCTCCGGTCCGTTTTTTGCCGCGGCGGCCCATTCCGGGGTGCCGGACCCGGTCCGTTTTTTGCCGCGGCGGCCCATTCCGGGGTGCCGGAGCCGGTCCGTTTTTTGCCGCGGCGGCCCATTCCGGGGTTGCCGGGGCCGGTCCGTTTTTTGCCGCGGCGGCCCATTCCAGGGTGCCGGCGCTGGTCCGTTTTTTGCCGCGGCGGCCCATTCCGGTGTGCCGGGGCCGGTCCGTTTTTTGCCGCGGCGGCCCATTCCGGGGTGCCGGCGCCGGTCCGTTTTTTGCCGCGGCGGACCATTCCGGGGTGCCAGGGCCGGTCCGTTTTTTGCCGCGGCGGCCCATTCCGGGGTGCCGGCGCCGGTCCGTTTTTTGCCGCGGCGGCCCATTCCGGGGTGCCAGAGCCGGTCCGTTTTTTGCCGCGGCGGCCCATTCCGGGGTGCCGGACCCGGTCCGTTTTTTGACGCGGCGGCCCATTCCGGGGTGCCGGCTCCGGTACGTTTTTTGCCGTGGCGGCCCATTCCGGGGTGCCGGACCCGGTCCGTTTTTTGCCACGGCAGCCCATTCCGGGGTGCCGGGGCCGGTCCGTTTTTTGCCGCGGCGGCCCATTCCGGGGTGCCGGACCCAGTCCGTTTTTTGCCGCGGTGGCCCATTCCGGGGTGCCGGGGCCGGTCTGTTTTTTGCCGCGGCGGCCCATTCCGGGGTGCCAGAGCCGGTCCGTTTTTTGCCGCGGCGGCCCATTCCGGGCTGCCGGCTCCGGTCCGTTTTTTGACGCGGCGGCCCATTCCGGGGTGCCTGGGCCGGTCCGTTTTTTGCCGCGGCGGCCCATTCCGGGGTGCCGGGGCCGGTCCGTTTTTTGACGCGGCGGCCCATTCCGGGGTGCCGGCGCCGGTCCGTTTTTTGCCGCGGCGGCCCATTCCGGGGTGCCGGACCCGGTCCGTTTTTTGCCGCGGCGGCCCATTCCGGGGCGCCGGACCAGGTCCGTTTTTTGCCGCGGCGGCCCATTCCGGGGTGCCGGCTCCGGTCCGTTTTTTGACGCGGCGGCCCATTCCGGGGTGCCGGCTCTGGTCCGTTTTTTGCCGCGGCGGCCCATTCCGGGCTGCCGGCTCCGGTCCGTTTTTTGCCGCGGCGGCCCATTCCGGGGTGCCGGCTCTGGTCCGTTTTTTGCCGCGGCGGCCCATTCCGGGGTGCCGGCTCCGGTCCGTTTTTTGCCGTGGCGGCCCATTCCGGGGTGCCGGACCCGGTCCGTTTTTTGCCGCGGCAGCCCATTCCGGGGTGCCGGCGCCGGTCCGTTTTTTGCCGCGGCGGCCCATTCCGGGGTGCCAGGGCCGGTCCGTTTTTTGCCGCGGCGGCCCATTCCGGGGTGCCAGAGCCGGTCCGTTTTTTGCCGCGGCGGCCCATTCCGGGCTGCCGGCTCCGGTCCGTTTTTTGACGCGGCGGCCCATTCCGGGGTGCCTGGGCCGGTCCGTTTTTTGCCGCGGCGGCCCATTCCGGGGTGCCGGGGCCGGTCCGTTTTTTGCCGCGGCGGCCCATTCCGGGGTGCCGGCGCCGGTCCGTTTTTTGCCGCGGCGGCCCATTCCGGGGTGCCGGACCCGGTCCGTTTTTTGCCGCGGCGGCCCATTCCGGGGTGCCGGACCCGGTCCGTTTTTTGCCGCGGCGGCCCATTCCGGGGCGCCGGCGCCGGTCCGTTTTTTGCCGCGGCGGCCCATTCCGGGGTGCCGGACCCGGTCCGTTTTTTGACGCGGCGGCCCATTCCGGGGTGCCGGCTCCGGTCCGTTTTTTGCCGCGGCGGCCCATTCCGGGGTGCCGGAGCCGGTCCGTTTTTTGCCGCGGCGGCCCATTCCGGGGTGCCGGCTCCGGTCCGTTTTTTGCTGCGGCGGCCCATTCCGGGGTGCCGGGGCCGGTCCGTTTTTTGACGCGGCAGCCCATTCCGGGGTGCCGGGGCCGGTCCGTTTTTTGCCGCGGCGGCCCATTCCGGGGTGCCGGGGCCGGTCCGTTTTTTACTGCGGCGGCCCATTCCGGGGTGCCGGACCCGGTCCGTTTTTTGCCGCGGCGGCCCATTCCGGGGTGCCGGCGCCGGTCCGTTTTTTGCCGCGGCGGCCCATTCCGGGGTGCCGGACCCGGTCCGTTTTTTGACGCGGCGGCCCATTCCGGGGTGCCGGCTCCGGTACGTTTTTTGCCGTGGCGGCCCATTCCGGGGTGCCGGACCCGGTCCGTTTTTTGCCGCGGCAGCCCATTCCGGGGTGCCGGGGCCGGTCCGTTTTTTGCCGCGGCGGCCCATTCCGGGGTGCCGGACCCAGTCCGTTTTTTGCCGCGGTGGCCCATTCCGGGGTGCCGGGGCCGGTCTGTTTTTTGCCGCGGCGGCCCATTCCGGGGTGCCGGGGCCGGTCCGTTTTTTTGACGCGGCAGCCCATTCCGGGGTGCCGGGGCCGGTCCGTTTTTTGCCGCGGCGGCCCATTCCGGGGTGCCGGGGCCGGTCCGTTTTTTGCCGCGGCGGCCCATTCCGGGGTGCCGGCGCCGGTCCGTTTTTTGACGCGGCGGCCCATTCCGGGGTGCCGGCTCCGGTACGTTTTTTGCCGTGGCGGCCCATTCCGGGGTGCCGGACCCGGTCCGTTTTTTGCCGCGGCAGCCCATTCCGGGGTGCCGGGGCCGGTCCGTTTTTTGCCGCGGCGGCCCATTCCGGGGTGCCGGACCCAGTCCGTTTTTTGCCGCGGTGGCCCATTCCGGGGTGCCGGGGCCGGTCTGTTTTTTGCCGCGGCGGCCCATTCCGGGGTGCCAGAGCCGGTCCGTTTTTTGCCGCGGCGGCCCATTCCGGGCTGCCGGCGCCGGTCCGTTTTTTGCCGCGGCGGCCCATTCCGGGGTGCCTGGGCCGGTCCGTTTTTTGCCGCGGCGGCCCATTCCGGGGTGCCGGGGCCGGTCCGTTTTTTGACGCGGCGGCCCATTCCGGGGTGCCGGCGCCGGTCCGTTTTTTGCCGCGGCGGCCCATTCCGGGGTGCCGGCTCTGGTCCGTTTTTTGCCGCGGCGGCCCATTCCGGGCTGCCGGCTCCGGTCCGTTTTTTGCCGCGGCGGCCCATTCCGGGGTGCCGGCGCCGATCCGTTTTTTGCCGCGGCGGCCCATTCCGGGGTGCCGGCTCCGGTCCGTTTTTTGCCGTGGCGGCCCATTCCGGGGTGCCGGACCCGGTCCGTTTTTTGCCGCGGCAGCCCATTCCGGGGTGCCGGCGCCGGTCCGTTTTTTGCCGCGGCGGCCCATTCCGGGGTGCCAGGGCCGGTCCGTTTTTTGCCGCGGCGGCCCATTCCGGGGTGCCAGAGCCGGTCCGTTTTTTGCCGCGGCGGCCCATTCCGGGCTGCCGGCTCCGGTCCGTTTTTTGACGCGGCGGCCCATTCCGGGGTGCCTGGGCCGGTCCGTTTTTTGCCGCGGCGGCCCATTCCGGGGTGCCGGCGCCGGTCCGTTTTTTGCCGCGGCGGCCCATTCCGGGGTGCCGGACCCGGTCCGTTTTTTGCCGCGGCGGCCCATTCCGGGGCGCCGGCGCCGGTCCGTTTTTTGCCGCGGCGGCCCATTCCGGGGTGCCGGCGCCGGTCCGTTTTTTGCCGCGGCGGCCCATTCCGGGGTGCCAGCTCTGGTCCGTTTTTTGCCGCGGCGGCCCATTCCGGGGTGCCGGCTCCGGTCCGTTTTTTGCCGCGGCGGCCCATTCCGGGGTGCCGGCTCCGGTCCGTTTTTTGCCGCGGCGGCCCATTCCGGGGTGCCGGAGCCGGTCCGTTTTTTGCCGCGGCGGCCCATTCCGGGGTGCCGGCTCCGGTCCGTTTTTTGCTGCGGCGGCCCATTCCGGGGTGCCGGGGCCGGTCCGTTTTTTGACGCGGCAGCCCATTCCGGGGTGCCGGGGCCGGTCCGTTTTTTGCCGCGGCGGCCCATTCCGGGGTGCCGGCTCCGGTCCGTTTTTTGCCGCGGCGGCCCATTCCGGGGTGCCGGCTCCGGTCCGTTTTTTGCCGCGGCGGCCCATTCCGGGGTGCCGGAGCCGGTCCGTTTTTTGCCGCGGCGGCCCATTCCGGGGTGCCGGACCCGGTCCGTTTTTTGCCGCGGCGGCCCATTCCGGGGTGCCGGAGCTGGTCCATTTTTTGCCGCGGCGGCCCTATCCGGGGTGCCAGGGCCGGTCCGTTTTTTGCCGCGGCGGCCCATTCCGGGGTGCCGGCTCCGGTCCGTTTTTTACCGCGGCGGCCCATTCCGGGGTGCCGGCTCCGGTCCGTTTTTTGCCGCGGCGGCCCATTCCGGGGTGCCGGGGCCGGTCCGTTTTTTACTGCGGCGGCCCATTCCGGGGTGCCAGCTCCGGTCCGTTTTTTGCCGCGGCGGCCCATTCCGGGGTGCCGGAGCCGGTCCGTTTTTTGCCGCGGCGGCCCATTCCGGGGTGCCGGGGCCGGTCCGTTTTTTGCCGCGGCGGCCCATTCCGGGGTTCCGGAGCCAGTCCGTTTTTTGCCGCGGCGGCCCATTCCGGGGTGCCGGGGCCGGTCCGTTTTTTGCCGCGGCGGCCCATTCCGGGGTGCCGGACCCGGTCCGTTTTTTGCCGCGGCGGCCCATTCCGGGGTGCCGGCTCCGGTCCGTTTTTTGCCGCGGCGGCCCATTCCGGGCTGCCGGCTCCGGTCCGTTTTTTGCCGTGGCGGCCCATTCCGGGGTGCCGGCGCCGGTCCGTTTTTTGCCGCGGCGGCCCATTCCGGGGTGCCGGACCCGGTCCGTTTTTTGCCGCGGCGGCCCATTCCGGGGCGCCGGCGCCGGTCCGTTTTTTGCCGCGGCGGCCCATTCCGGCGTGCCGGACCCGGTCCGTTTTTTGACGCGGCGGCCCATTCCGGGGTGCCGGCTCTGGTCCGTTTTTTGCCGCGGCGGCCCATTCCGGGGTGCCGGACCCGGTCCGTTTTTTGCCGCGGCGGCCCATTCCGGGGTGCCGGCGCCGATCCGTTTTTTGCCGCGGCGGCCCATTCCGGGGTGCCGGCGCCGGTCCGTTTTTTGCCGCGGCGGCCCATTCCGGGGTGCCGGGGCCGGTCCGTTTTTTGCCGCGGCGGCCCATTCCGGGGTGCCGGACCCGGTCCGTTTTTTGCCGCGGCGGCCCATTCCGGGCTGCCGGCTCCGGTCCGTTTTTTGCCGCGGCGGCCCATTCCGGGGTGCCGGCTCCGGTCCGTTTTTTGCCGCGGCGGCCCATTCCGGGGCGCCGGCGCCGGTCCGTTTTTTGCCGCGGCGGCCCATTCCGGGGTGCCGGACCCGGTCCGTTTTTTGACGCGGCGGCCCATTCCGGGGTGCCGGCTCTGGTCCGTTTTTTGCCGCGGCGGCCCATTCCGGGGTGCCGGACCCGGTCCGTTTTTTGCCGCGGCGGCCCATTCCGGGGTGCCGGCGCCGATCCGTTTTTTGCCGCGGCGGCCCATTCCGGGGTGCCGGGGCCGGTCCGTTTTTTACTGCGGCGGCCCATTCCGGGGTGCCGGACCCGGTCCGTTTTTTGCCGCGGCGGCCCATTCCGGGGTGCCGGCTCCGGTCCGTTTTTTGCCGCGGCGGCCCATTCCGGGGTGCCGGACCCGGTCCGTTTTTTGACGCGGCAGCCCATTCCGGGGTGCCGGGGCCGGTCCGTTTTTTGCCGCGGCGGCCCATTCCGGGGTGCCGGACCCGGTCCGTTTTTTGCCGCGGCGGCCCATTCCGGGGTGCCGGCTCCGGTCCGGTTTTTGCCGCGGCGGCCCATTCCGGGGTGCCGGCTCCGGTCCGTTTTTTGCCGCGGCAGCCCATTCCGGGGTGCCGGGGCCGGTCCGTTTTTTGCCGCGGCGGCCCATTCCGGGGTGCCGGACCCGGTCCGTTTTTTGCCGCGGCGGCCCATTCCGGGGTGCCGGGGCCGGTCCGTTTTTTGCCGCGGCGGCCCATTCCGGGGTGCCGGACCCGGTCCGTTTTTTGCCGCGGCGGCCCATTCCGGGGTGCCGGCGCCGATCCGTTTTTTGCCGCGGCGGCCCATTCCGGGGTGCCGGGGCCGGTCCGTTTTTTACTGCGGCGGCCCATTCCGGGGTGCCGGACCCGGTCCGTTTTTTGCCGCGGCGGCCCATTCCGGGGTGCCGGCTCCGGTCCGTTTTTTGCCGCGGCGGCCCATTCCGGGGTGCCGGACCCGGTCCGTTTTTTGCCGCGGCGGCCCATTCCGGGGTGCCGGGGCCGGTCCGTTTTTTGCCGCGGCGGCCCATTCCGGGGTGCCGGCGCCGGTCCGTTTTTTGCCGCGGCGGCCCATTCCGGGCTGCCGGCTCCGGTCCGTTTTTTGCCGCGGCGGCCCATTCCGGGGTGCCGGCTCCGGTCCGTTTTTTGCCGCGGCGGCCCATTCCGGGGTGCCGGGGCCGGTCCGTTTTTTGACGCGGCGGCCCATTCCGGGGTGCCGGAGCCGGTCCGTTTTTTGACGCGGCGGCCCATTCCGGGGTGCCGGCTCCGGTCCGTTTTTTGCCGCGGCGGCCCATTCCGGGGTGCCGGAGCCGGTCCGTTTTTTGCCGCGGCGGCCCATTCCGGGGTGCCGGACCCGGTCCGTTTTTTTGCCGCGGCGGCCCATTCCGGGGTGCCGGAGCTGGTCCATTTTTTGCCGCGGCGGCCCTATCCGGGGTGCCAGGGCCGGTCCGTTTTTTGCCGCGGCGGCCCATTCCGGGGTGCCGGCTCCGGTCCGTTTTTTACCGCGGCGGCCCATTCCGGGGTGCCGGCTCCGGTCCGTTTTTTGCCGCAGCGGCCCATTCCGGGGTGCCGGTGCCGGTCCGTTTTTTACTGCGGCGGCCCATTCCGGGGTGCCGGACCCGGTCCGTTTTTTGCCGCGGCGGCCCATTACGGGGTGCCGGAGCCGGTCCGTTTTTTGCCGCGGCGGCCCATTCCGGGGTGCCGGGGCCGGTCCGTTTTTTGCCGCGGTGGCCCATTCCGGGGTTCCGGGGCCGGTCCGTTTTTTGCCGCGGGCGGCCCATTCCGGGGTGCCGGACCCGGTCCGTTTTTTGCCGCGGCGGCCCATTCCGGGGGCCAGCGCCGGTCCGTTTTTTGCCGCGGCGGCCCATTCCGGGGTGCCGGGGCCGGTCCGTTTTTTGCCGCGGCGGCCCATTCCGGGGTGCCGGAGCCGGTCCGTTTTTTGCCGCGGCGGCCCATTCCGGGGTGCCGGCTCCGGTCCGTTTTTTGCCGCGGCGGCCCATTCCGGGGTGCCGGGGCCGGTCCGTTTTTTGCCGCGGCGGCCCATTCCGGGGTGCCGGCTCCGGTCCGTTTTTTTGCCGCGGCGGCCCATTCGGGGTGCCGGCTCCGGTCCGTTTTTTGCCGCGGCGGCCCATTCCGGGGTGCCGGCTCCGGTCCGTTTTTTGCCGCGGCGGCCCATTCCGGGGTGCCGGGGCCGGTCCGTTTTTTGCCGCGGCGGCCCATTCCGGGGTGCCGGCGCTGGTCCGTTTTTTGCCGCAGCGGCCCATTCCGGGGTGCCGGCGCTGGTCCGTTTTTTGCCACGGTGGCCCATTCCGGGTGCCGGACCCGGTCCGTTTTTTGCCGCGGCGGCCCATTCCGGGGTGCCGGCTCCGGTCCGTTTTTTGCCGCGGCAGCCCATTCCGGGGTGCCGGGGCCGGTCCGTTTTTTGCCGCGGCGGCCCATTCCGGGGTGCCGGACCCGGTCCGTTTTTTGCCGCGGCGGCCCATTCCGGGTGCCGGCTCCGGTCCGTTTTTTGCCGCGGCGGCCCATTCCGGGCTGCCGGCTCCGGTCCGTTTTTTGCCGTGGCGGCCCATTCCGGGGTGCCGGCGCCGGTCCGTTTTTTGCCGCGGCGGCCCATTCCGGGGTGCCGGCGCTGGTCCGTTTTTTGCCGCGGCGGCCCATTCCGGGGTGCCGGCGCCGGTCCGTTTTTTGCCGCGGCGGCCCATTCCGGGGTGCGGGCGCCGGTCCGTTTTTTGCCGCGGCGGCCCATTCCGGGGTGCCGGGGCCGGTCCGTTTTTTTGCCGCGGCGGCCCATTCCGGGGTGCCGGGGCCGGTCCGTTTTTTGCCGCGGCGGCCCATTCCGGGGTGCCGGCTCCGGTCCGTTTTTGCCGCGGCGGCCCATTCCGGGGTGCCGGCTCCGGTCCGTTTTTGCCGCGGCGGCCCATTCCGGGGTGCCGGCGCCGGTCCGTTTTTTGCCGCGGCGGCCCATTCCGGGGTGCCGGCGCCGGTCCGTTTTTTGCCGCGGCGGCCCATTCCGGGGTGCCGGGGCCGGTCCGTTTTTTGCCGCGGCGGCCCATTCCGGGGTGCCGGGGCCGGTCCGTTTTTTGCCGCGGCAGCCCATTCCGGGGTGCCGGGGCCGGTCCGTTTTTTGCCGCGGCGGCCCATTCCGGGGTGCCGGCTCCGGTCCGTTTTTTGCCGCGGCGGCCCATTCCGGGGTGCCGGGGCCGGTCCGTTTTTTGCCGCGGCGGCCCATTCCGGGGTGCCGGGGCCGGTCCGTTTTTTGCCGCGGCGGCCCATTCCGGGCTGCCGGCTCCGGTCCGTTTTTTGCCGCGGCGGCCCATTCCGGGGTGCCGGCGCCGGTCCGTTTTTTGCCGCGGCGGCCCATTCCGGGGTGCCGGCGCCGGTCCGTTTTTTGCCGCGGCGGCCCATTCCGGGGTGCGGGCGCCGGTCCGTTTTTTGACGCGGCGGCCCATTCCGGGGTGCCGGACCCGGTCCGTTTTTTGCCGCGGCGGCCCATTCCGGGGTGCCGGCGCCGGTCCGTTTTTTGCCGCGGCGGCCCATTCCGGGGTGCCGGGGCCGGTCCGTTTTTTGCCGCGGCGGCCCATTCCGGGGTGCCGGCTCCGGTCCGTTTTTTGCCGCGGCGGCCCATTCCGGGGTGCCGGGGCCGGTCCGTTTTGTGCCGCGGCGGCCCATTCAGGGGTGCCGGCGCCGGTCCGTTTTTTGCCGCGGCGGCCCATTCCGGGGTGCCGGGGCCGGTCCGTTTTTTGCCGCGGCGGCCCATTCCGGGGTGCCGGCCCCGGTCCGTTTTTTGACGCGGCGGCCCATTCCGGGGTGCCGGACCAGGTCCGTTTTTTGACGCGGCGGCCCATTCCGGGGTGCCGGCTCCGGTCCGTTTTTTGCCGCGGCGGCCCATTCCGGGGTGCCGGCTCCGGTCCGTTTTTTGCCACGGCGGCCCATTCCGGGGTGCCGGCTCCGGTCCGTTTTTTGCCGCGGCGGCCCATTCCGGGGTGCCGGCGCCGGTCCGTTTTTTGCCGCGGCGGCCCATTCCGGGGTGCCGGCTCCGGTCCGTTTTCTGCCGCGGCGGCCCATTCCGGGGGTGCCGGCGCCGGTCCGTTTTTTGACGCGGCGGCCCATTCCGGGGTGCCGGCGCTGGTCCGTTTTTTGACGCGGCGGCCCATTCCGGGGTGCCGGCGCTGGTCCGTTTTTTGACGCGGCGGCCCATTCCGGGGTGCCGGGGCCGGTCCGTTTTTTGACGCGGCGGCCCATTCCGGGGTGCCGGACCCGGTCCGTTTTTTGCCGTGGCGGCCCATTCCGGGTGCCGGACCCGGTCCGTTTTTTGCCGCGGCAGCCCATTCCGGGCTGCCGGGGCCGGTCCGTTTTTTGCCGCGGCGGCCCATTCCGGGGTGCCGGAGCCGGTCCGTTTTTTGCCGCGGCGGCCCATTCCGGGGTGCCGGGGCCGGTCCGTTTTTTGCCGCGGCGGCCCATTCCGGGGTGCCGGACCCGGTCCGTTTTTTGCCGCGGCGGCCCATTCCGGGGTGCCGGGGCCGGTCCGTTTTTTGCCGCGGCGGCCCATTCCGGGGTGCCGGGGCCGGTCCGTTTTTTGCCGCGGCGGCCCATTCCGGGGTGCCGGACCCGGTCCGTTTTTTGCCGCGGCGGCCCATTCCGGGGTGCCGGAGTCGGTCCGTTTTTTGCCGCGGCGGCCCATTCCGGGGTGCCGGGGCCGGTCCGTTTTTTGCCGCGGCGGCCCATTCCGGGGTGCCGGGGCCGGTCCGTTTTTTGCCGCAGCGGCCCATTCCGGGCTGCCGGCTCCGGTCCGTTTTTTGACGCGGCGGCCCATTCCGGGGTGCCGGAGCCGGTCCGTTTTTTGCCGCGGCGGCCCATTCCGGGGTGCCGGCGCCGGTCCGTTTTTTGCCGCGGCGGCCCATTCCGGGGTGCCGGGGCCGGTCCGTTTTTTGCCGCGGCGGCCCATTCCGGGGTGCCGGCTCCGGTCCGTTTTTTGCCGCGGCGGCCCATTCCGGGGTGCCGGAGCCGGTCCGTTTTTTGCCGCGGCGGCCCATTCCGGGGTGCCGGCTCCGGTCCGTTTTTTGCCGCGGCGGCCCATTCCGGGGTGCCGGACCCGGTCCGTTTTTTGCCGCGGCGGCCCATTCCGGGGTGCCGGCTCCGGTCCGTTTTTTGCCGCGGCGGCCCATTCCGGGGTGCCGGAGCTGGTCCATTTTTTGCCGCGGCGGCCCTATCCGGGGTGCCAGGGCCGGTCCGTTTTTTGCCGCGGCGGCCCATTCCGGGGTGCCGTGGCCGGTCCGTTTTTTACCGCGGCGGCCCATTCCGGGGTGCCGGGGCCGGTCCGTTTTTTGCCGCGGCGGCCCATTCCGGGGTGCCGGGGCCGGTCCGTTTTTTACTGCGGCGGCCCATTCCGGGGTGCCGGACCCGGTCCGTTTTTTGCCGCGGCAGCCCATTCCGGGGTGCCGGCGCCGGTCCGTTTTTTGCCGCGGCGGCCCATTCCGGGGTGCCGGGGCCGGTCCGTTTTTTGCCGCGGCGGCCCATTCCGGGGTGCCGGCGCCGGTCCGTTTTTTGCCGCGGCGGCCCATTCCGGGGTGCCGGCTCCGGTCCGTTTTTTGACGCGGCGGCCCATTCCGGGGTGCCGGAGCTGGTCCGTTTTTTGCCGCGGCGGCCCATTCCGGGGTGCCGGACCAGGTCCGTTTTTTGCCGCGGCGGCCCATTCCAGGGTGCCGGACCCGGTCCGTTTTTTGCCGTGGCGGCCCATTCCGGGGTGCCGGACCCGGTCCGTTTTTTGCCGCGGCGGCCCATTCCGGGGTGCCGGCTCCGGTCCGTTTTTTGCCGCGGCGGCCCATTCCGGGTTGCCGGCTCCGGTCCGTTTTTTGCCGCGGCGGCCCATTCCGGGGTGCCGGGGCCGGTCCGTTTTTTGACGCGGCGGCCCATTCCGGGGTGCCGGGGCCGGTCCGTTTTTTGCCGCGGCGGCCCATTCCGGGGTGCCGGACCCGGTCCGTTTTTTGCCGCGGCAGCCCATTCCGGGGTGCCGGAGCCGGTCCGTTTTTTGCCGCGGCAGCCCATTCCGGGGTGCCGGCTCCGGTCCGTTTTTTGCCGCGGCGGCCCATTCCGGGGTGCCGGCTCCGGTCCGTTTTTTGCCGCGGCGGCCCATTCCGGGGTGCCGGCGCCGGTCCGTTTTTTGCCGCGGCGGCCCATTCCGGGGTGCCGGGGCCGGTCCGTTTTTTGCCGCGGCGGCCCATTCCGGGGTGCCGGCTCCGGTCCGTTTTTTGCCGCGGCGGCCCATTCCGGGGTGCCGGAGCCGGTCCGTTTTTTGCCGCGGCGGCCCATTCCGGGGTGCCGGCGCCGGTCCGTTTTTTGCCGCGGCGGCTCATTCCGGGGTGCCGGGGCCGGTCCGTTTTTTGCCGCGGCGGCCCATTCCGGGGTGCCGGCCCCGGTCCGTTTTTTGCCGCGGCGGCCCATTCCGGGGTGCCGGAGCCGGTCCGTTTTTTGCCGCGGCGGCCCATTCCGGGGTGCCGGGGCTGGTCCGTTTTTTGCCGCGGCGGCCCATTCCGGGGTGCCGGCGCTGGTCTGTTTTTTTGCCGCGGCGGCCCATTCCGGGGTGCCGGACCCGGTCCGTTTTTTGCCACGGTGGCCAATTCCGGGGTGCCGGGGACGGTCCGTTTTTTGCCGCGGCGGCCCATTCCGGGGTGCCGGACTAAGTCCGTTTTTTGACGCAGCGGCCCATTCCGGGGTGCCGGGGCCGGTCCGTTTTTTTGCCACGGTGGCCCATTCCGGGGTGCCGGCTCCGGTCCGTTTTTTGCCACGGTGGCCCATTCCGGGGTGCCGGCTCCGGTCCGTTTTTTGCCGCGGCGGCCCATTCCGGGCTGCCGGCTCCGGTCCGTTTTTTGCCGCGGCAGCCCATTCCGGGGTGCCGGGGCCGGTCCGTTTTTTGCCACGGCGGCCCATTCCGGGGTGCCGGCTCCGGTCCGTTTTTTGCCGCGGCGGCCCATTCCGGGGTGCCGGCTCCGGTCCGTTTTTTGCCGCGGCGGCCCATTCCGGGGTGCCGGCGCCGATCCGTTTTTTGCCGCGGCGGCCCATTCCGGGGTGCCGGGGCCGGTCCGTTTTTTGCCGCGGCGGCCCATTCCGGGGTGCCGGCGCTGGTCCGTTTTTTGCCGCGGCGGCCCATTCCGGGGTGCCGGACCCGGTCCGTTTTTTGCCACGGTGGCCCATTCCGGGGTGCCGGCTCTGGTCCGTTTTTTGCCGCGGCGGCCCATTCCGGGGTGCCGGGGCCGGTCCGTTTTTTGCCGCGGCGGCCCATTCCGGGGTGCCGGGGCCGGTCCGTTTTTTGCCGCGGCGGCCCATTCCGGGGTGGCGGCCCCGGTCCGTTTTTTGACGCGGCGGCCCATTCCGGGGTGCCGGGGCCGGTCCGTTTTTTGCCGCGGCGGCCCATTCCGGGGTGCCGGCTCCGGTCCGTTTTTTGCCGCGGCGGCCCATTCCGGGCTGCCGGCTCCGGTCCGTTTTTTGCCGCGGCGGCCCATTCCGGGGTGCCGTCTCCGGTCCGTTTTTTGCCGCGGCGGCCCATTCCGGGGTGCCGGCGCCGGTCCGTTTTTTGCCGCGGCGGCCCATTCCGGGGCGCCGGTGCCGGTCCGTTTTTTGCCGCGGCGGCCCATTCCGGGGTGCCGGACCCGGTCCGTTTTTTGACGCGGCGGCCCATTCCGGGGTGCCGGCTCTGGTCCGTTTTTTGCCGCGGCGGCCCATTCCGGGGTGCCGGAGCCGGTCCGTTTTTTGCCGCGGCGGCCCATTCCGGGGTGCCGGCGCCGATCCGTTTTTTGCCGCGGCGGCCCATTCCGGGGTGCCGGGGCCGGTCCGTTTTTTACTGCGGCGGCCCATTCCGGGGTGCCGGACCCGGTCCGTTTTTTGCCGCGGCGGCCCATTCCGGGGTGCCGGCTCCGGTCCGTTTTTTGCCGCGGCGGCCCATTCCGGGGTGCCGGACCCGGTCCGTTTTTTGACGCGGCGGCCCATTCCGGGGTGCCGGCGCCGGTCCGTTTTTTGCCGCGGCGGCCCATTCCGGGGTGCCGTACCAGGTCCGTTTTTTGCCGCGGCGGCCCATTCCGGGGTGCCGGCTCCGGTCCGGTTTTTGCCGCGGCGGCCCATTCCGGGGTGCCGGCTCCGGTCCGTTTTTTGCCGCGGCGGCCCAATCCGGGGTGCCGGCCCCGGTCCGTTTTTTGCCGCGGCGGCCCATTCCGGGGTGCCGGACCCGGTCCGTTTTTTGCCGCGGCGGCCCATTCCGGGGTGCCGGGGCCGGTCCGTTTTTTGCCGCGGCGGCCCATTCTGGGGTGCCGGAGCCGGTCCGTTTTTTGCCGCGGCGGCCCATTCCGGGGTGCCGGACCCGGTCCGTTTTTTGCCGCGGCGGCCCATTCCGGGGTGCCGGCGCCGGTCCGTTTTTTGCCGCGGCGGCCCATTCCGGGGTGCCAGCGCCGGTCCGTTTTTTGCCGCGGCGGCCCATTCCGGGGTGCCGGGGCCGGTCCGTTTTTTGCCGCGGCGGCCCATTCCGGGGTGCCGGCGCCGGTCCGTTTTTTGCCGCGGCGGCCCATTCCGGGGTGCCGGCTCCGGTCCGTTTTTTGCCGCGGCGGCCCATTCCGGGGTGCCGGCGCCGGTCCGTTTTTTGCCGCGGCGGCCCATTCCGGGGGTGCCGGCTCCGGTCCGGTTTTTGCCGCGGCGGCCCATTCCGGGGTGCCGGCTCCGGTCCGTTTTTTGACGCGGCGGCCCATTCCGGGGTGCCGGGGCCGGTCCGTTTTTTGCCGCGGCGGCCCATTCCGGGGTGCCGGCGCCGGTCCGTTTTTTTGCCGCGGCGGCCCATTCCGGGGTGCCGGCGCTGGTCCGTTTTTTGCCACGGAGGCCCATTCCGGGGTGCCGGACCAGGTCCGTTTTTTGCCGCGGCGGCCCATTCCAGGGTGCCGGACCCGGTCCGTTTTTTGCCGTGGCGGCCCATTCCGGGGTGCCGGACCCGGTCCGTTTTTTGCCGCGGCGGCCCATTCCGGGGTGCCGGCTCCGGTCCGTTTTTTGCCGCGGCGGCCCATTCCGGGTTGCCGGCTCCGGTCCGTTTTTTGCCGCGGCGGCCCATTCCGGGGTGCCGGGGCCGGTCCGTTTTTTGACGCGGCGGCCCATTCCGGGGTGCCGGGGCCGGTCCGTTTTTTGCCGCGGCGGCCCATTCCGGGGTGCCGGACCCGGTCCGTTTTTTGCCGCGGCGGCCCATTCCGGGGTGCCGGAGCCGGTCCGTTTTTTGCCGCGGCGGCCCATTCCGGGGTGCCGGCGCCGGTCCGTTTTTTGCCGCGGCGGCTCATTCCGGGGTGCCGGGGCCGGTCCGTTTTTTGCCGCGGCGGCCCATTCCGGGGTGCCGGGGCCGGTCCGTTTTTTGCCGCGGCGGCCCATTCCGGGGTGCCGGAGCCGGTCCGTTTTTTGCCGCGGCGGCCCATTCCGGGGTGCCGGGGCTGGTCCGTTTTTTGCCGCGGCGGCCCATTCCGGGGTGCCGGCGCTGGTCCGTTTTTTGCCGCGGCGGCCCATTCCGGGGTGCCGGACCCGGTCCGTTTTTTGCCACGGTGGCCCATTCCGGGGTGCCGGGGACGGTCCGTTTTTTGCCGCGGCGGCCCATTCCGGGGTGCCGGACTAAGTCCGTTTTTTGACGCAGCGGCCCATTCCGGGGTGCCGGGGCCGGTCCGTTTTTTGCCACGGTGGCCCATTCCGGGGTGCCGGCTCCGGTCCGTTTTTTGCCACGGTGGCCCATTCCGGGGTGCCGGCTCCGGTCCGTTTTTTGCCGCGGCGGCCCATTCCGGGCTGCCGGCTCCGGTCCGTTTTTTGCCGCGGCAGCCCATTCCGGGGTGCCGGGGCCGGTCCGTTTTTTGCCACGGCGGCCCATTCCTGGGTGCCTGCTCCGGTCCGTTTTTTGCCGCGGCGGCCCATTCCGGGGTGCCGGCTCCGGTCCGTTTTTTGCCGCGGCGGCCCATTCCGGGCTGCCGGCGCCGGTCCGTTTTTTGCCGCGGCGGCCCATTCCGGGGTGCCGGGGCCGGTCCGTTTTTTGCCGCGGCGGCCCATTCCGGGGCGCCGGCGCCGGTCCGTTTTTTGCCGCGGCGGCCCATTCCGGGGTGCCGGACCCGGTCCGTTTTTTGACGCGGCGGCCCATTCCGGGGTGCCGGGGCCGGTCCGTTTTTTGCCGCGGCGGCCCATTCCGGGGTGCCGGACCCGGTCCGTTTTTTGCCGCGGCGGCCCATTCCGGGGTGCCGGCGCCGATCCGTTTTTTGACGCGGCGGCCCATTCCGGGGTGCCGGGGCCGGTCCGTTTTTTGCCGCGGCGGCCCATTCCGGGGTGCCGGCGCTGGTCCGTTTTTTGCCGCGGCGGCCCATTCCGGGGTGCCGGACCCGGTCCGTTTTTTGCCACGGTGGCCCATTCCGGGGTGCCGGCTCCGGTCCGTTTTTTTGCCGCGGCGGCCCATTCCGGGGTGCCGGGGCCGGTCCGTTTTTTGCCGCGGCAGCCCATTCCGGGGTGCCGGGGCCGGTCCGTTTTTTGCCGCGGCGGCCCATTCCGGGGTGCCGGCCCCGGTCCGTTTTTTGACGCGGCGGCCCATTCCGGGGTGCCGGGCCCGGTCCGTTTTTTGCCGCGGCGGCCCATTCCGGGCTGCCGGCTCCGGTCCGTTTTTTGCCGCGGCGGCCCATTCCGGGGTGCCGGCTCCGGTCCGTTTTTTTGCCGCGGCGGCCCATTCCGGGGTGCCGGCGCCGGTCCGTTTTTTTGCCGCGGCGGCCCATTCCGGGGCGCCGGCGCCGGTCCGTTTTTTGCCGCGGCGGCCCATTCCGGGGTGCCGGACCCGGTCCGTTTTTTGACGCGGCGGCCCATTCCGGGGTGCCGGCTCTGGTCCGTTTTTTGCCGCGGCGGCCCATTCCGGGGTGCCGGACCCGGTCCGTTTTTTGCCGCGGCGGCCCATTCCGGGGTGCCGGCGCCGATCCGTTTTTTGCCGCGGCGGCCCATTCCGGGGTGCCGGGGCCGGTCCGTTTTTTACTGCGGCGGCCCATTCCGGGGTGCCGGACCCGGTCCGTTTTTTTGCCGCGGCGGCCCATTCCGGGGGTGCCGGCTCCGGTCCGTTTTTTGCCGCGGCGGCCCATTCCGGGGTGCCGGACCCGGTCCGTTTTTTGACGCGGCGGCCCATTCCGGGGTGCCGGCGCCGGTCCGTTTTTTGCCGCGGCGGCCCATTCCGGGGTGCCGTACCAGGTCCGTTTTTTGCCGCGGCGGCCCATTCCGGGGTGCCGGCTCCGGTCCGGTTTTTGCCGCGGCGGCCCATTCCGGGGTGCCGGCTCCGGTCCGTTTTTTGCCGCGGCGGCCCAATCCGGGGTGCCGGGGCCGGTCCGTTTTTTGCCGCGGCGGCCCATTCCGGGGTTGCCGGACCCGGTCCGTTTTTTGCCGCGGCGGCCCATTCCGGGGTGCCGGGGCCGGTCCGTTTTTTGCCGCGGCGGCCCATTCCGGGGTGCCGGAGCCGGTCCGTTTTTTGCCGCGGCGGCCCATTCCGGGGTGCCGGACCCGGTCCGTTTTTTGCCGCGGCGGCCCATTCCGGGGTGCCGGCGCCGGTCCGTTTTTTGCCGCGGCGGCCCATTCCGGGGTGCCAGCGCCGGTCCGTTTTTTGCCGCGGCGGCCCATTCCGGGGTGCCGGGGCCGGTCCGTTTTTTGCCGCGGCGGCCCATTCCGGGGTGCCGGCGCCGGTCCGTTTTTTGCCGCGGCGGCCCATTCCGGGGTGCCGGCTCCGGTCCGTTTTTTGCCGCGGCGGCCCATTCCGGGGTGCCGGCGCCGGTCCGTTTTTTGCCGCGGCGGCCCATTCCGGGGTGCCGGCTCCGGTCCGGTTTTTTGCCGCGGCGGCCCATTCCGGGGTGCCGGCTCCGGTCCGTTTTTTGCCGCGGCGGCCCATTCCGGGGTGCCGGACCCGGTCCGTTTTTTGCCGCGGCGGCCCATTCCGGGGTGCCGGCGCTGGTCCGTTTTTTGCCGCGGCGGCCCATTCCGGGGTGCCGGCGCTGGTCCGTTTTTTGCCACGGAGGCCCATTCCGGGGTGCCGGACCCGGTCCGTTTTTTGCCGCGGCGGCCCATTCCGGGGTGCCGGCTCCGGTCCGTTTTTTGCCGCGGCAGCCCATTCCGGGGTGCCGGGGCCGGTCCGTTTTTTGCCGCGGCGGCCCATTCCGGGGTGCCGGACCCGGTCCGTTTTTTGCCGCGGCGGCCCATTCCGGGGTGCCGGCTCCGGTCCGTTTTTTGCCGCGGCGGCCCATTCCGGGCTGCCGGCTCCGGTCCGTTTTTTTGCCGCGGCGGCCCATTCCGGGGTGCCGGCGCCGGTCCGTTTTTTGCCGCGGCGGCCCATTCCGGGGTGCCGGGGCCGGTCCGTTTTTTGCCGCGGCGGCCCATTCCGGGGTGCCGGCGCTGGTCCGTTTTTTGCCGCGGCGGCCCATTCCGGGGTGCCGGCGCCGGTCCGTTTTTTGCCGCGGCGGCCCATTCCGGGGTGCGGGCGCCGGTCCGTTTTTTGCCGCGGCGGCCCATTCCGGGGTGCCGGGGCCGGTCCGTTTTTTGCCGCGGCGGCCCATTCCGGGGTGCCGGCGCCGGTCCGTTTTTTGCCGCGGCGGCCCATTCCGGGGGTGCCGGCTCCGGTCCGTTTTTTGCCGCGGCGGCCCATTCCGGGGTGCCGGCTCCGGTCCGTTTTTTGCCGCGGCGGCCCATTCCGGGGTGCCGGCGCCGGTCCGTTTTTTGCCGCGGCGGCCCATTCCGGGGTGCCGGCGCCGGTCCGTTTTTTGCCGCGGCGGCCCATTCCGGGGTGCCGGGGCCGGTCCGTTTTTTGCCGCGGCAGCCCATTCCGGGGTGCCAGACCCGGTCCGTTTTTTTGCCGCGGCGGCCCATTCCGGGGTGCCGGGGCCGGTCCGTTTTTTTGCCGCGGCGGCCCATTCCGGGGTGCCGGCTCCGGTCCGTTTTTTGCCGCGGCGGCCCATTCCGGGGTGCCGGGGCCGGTCCGTTTTTTGCCGCGGCGGCCCATTCCGGGGTGCCGGGGCCGGTCCGTTTTTTGCCGCGGCGGCCCATTCCGGGGTGCCGGCTCCGGTCCGTTTTTTGCCGCGGCGGCCCATTCCGGGGTGCCGGCGCCGGTCCTTTTTTTGCCGCGGCGGCCCATTCCGGGGTGCCGGCGCCGGTCCGTTTTTTGCCGCGGCGGCCCATTCCGGGGTGCGGGCGCCGGTCCGTTTTTTGACGCGGCGGCCCATTCCGGGGTGCCGGGGCCGGTCCGTTTTTTGCCGCGGCGGCCCATTCCGGGGTGCCGGAGCCGGTCCGTTTTTTGCCGCGGCGGCCCATTCCGGGGTGCCGGCTCCGGTCCGTTTTTTGACGCGGCGGCCCATTCCGGGGTGCCGGCTCCGGTCCGTTTTTTACCGCGGCGGCCCATTCCGCGGTGCCGGGGCCGGTCCGTTTTGTGCCGCGGCGGCCCATTCCGGGGTGCCGGCTCCGGTCCGTTTTTTGCCGCGGCGGCCCATTCCGGGGTGCCGGGGCCGGTCCGTTTTTTGCCGCGGCGGCCCATTCCGGGGTGCCGGACCCGGTCCGTTTTTTGACGCGGCGGCCCATTCCGGGGTGCCGGCTCCGGTCCGTTTTTTGCCGCGGCGGCCCATTCCGGGGTGCCGGCTCCGGTCCGTTTTTTGCCGCGGCGGCCCATTCCGGGGTGCCGGCGCCGGTCCGTTTTTTGCCGCGGCGGCCCATTCCGGGGTGCCGGGGCCGGTCCGTTTTTTGCCGCGGCGGCCCATTCCGGGGTGCCGGGGCCGGTCCGTTTTTTGACGCGGCGGCCCATTCCGGGGTGCCGGCGCCGGTCCGTTTTTTGCCGCGGCGGCCCATTCCGGGGTGCCGGAGTCGGTCCGTTTTTTGCCGCGGCGGCCCATTCCGGGGTGCCGGCGCTGGTCCGTTTTTTGCCGCGGCGGCCCATTCCGGGGTGCCGGCGCCGGTCCGTTTTTTGCCGCGGCGGCCCATTCCGGGGTGCGGGCGCCGGTCCGTTTTTTGCCGCGGCGGCCCATTCCGGGGTGCCGGGGCCGGTCCGTTTTTTGCCGCGGCAGCCCATTCCGGGGTGCCGGGGCCGGTCCGTTTTTTGCCGCGGCGGCCCATTCCGGGGTGCCGGCTCCGGTCCGTTTTTTGCCGCGGCGGCCCATTCCGGGGTGCCGGCTCCGGTCCGTTTTTTGCCGCGGCGGCCCATTCCGGGGTGCCGGGGCCGGTCCGTTTTTTGCCGCGGCGGCCCATTCCGGGGTGCCGGGGCCGGTCCGTTTTTTGCCGCGGCGGCCCATTCCGGGGTGCCGGGGCCGGTCCGTTTTTTGCCGCGGCGGCCCATTCCGGGGTGCCGGCGCCGGTCCGTTTTTTGCCGCGGCGGCCCATTCCGGGGTGCCGGCGCCGGTCTGTTTTTTGCCGCGGCGGCCCATTCCGGGGTGCGGGCGCCGGTCCGTTTTTTGACGCGGCGGCCCATTCCGGGGTGCCGGGGCCGGTCCGTTTTTTTGCCGCGGCGGCCCATTCCGGGGTGCCGGCGCCGGTCCGTTTTTTGCCGCGGCGGCCCATTCCGGGGTGCCGGCTCCGGTCCGTTTTTTGCCGCGGCGGCCCATTCCGGGGTGCCGGCGCCGGTCCGTTTTTTGCCGCGGCGGCCCATTCCGGGGTGCCGGGGCCGGTCCGTTTTGTGCCGCGGCGGCCCATTCCGGGGTGCCGGGGCCGGTCCGTTTTTTGCCGCGGCGGCCCATTCCGGGGTGCCGGGGCCGGTCCGTTTTTTGCCGCGGCGGCCCATTCCGGGGTGCCGGACCCGGTCCGTTTTTTGACGCGGCGGCCCATTCCGGGGTGCCGGCTCCGGTCCGTTTTTTGACGCGGCGGCCCATTCCGGGGTGCCGGCTCCGGTCCGTTTTTTGACGCGGCGGCCCATTCCGGGGTGCCGGCTCCGGTCCGTTTTTTGCCGCGGCGGCCCATTCCGGGGTGCCGGACCCGGTCCGTTTTTTGCCGCGGCGGCCCATTCCGGGGTGCCGGCTCCGGTCCGTTTTTTGCCGCGGCGGCCCATTCCGGGGTGCCGGAGCCGGTCCGTTTTTTGCCGCGGCGGCCCATTCCGGGGTGCCGGCTCCGGTCCGTTTTCTGCCGCGGCGGCCCATTCCGGGGTGCCGGGGCCGGTCCGTTTTTTGCCGCGGCGGCCCATTCCGGGGTGCCGGCGCCGGTCCGTTTTTTGCCGCGGCGGCCCATTCCGGGGTGCCAGGGCCGGTCCGTTTTTTGCCGCGGCGGCCCATTCCGGGGTGCCGGCGCCGGTCCGTTTTTTGCCGCGGCGGCCCATTCCGGGGTGCCGGACCAGGTCCGTTTTTTGCCGCGGCGGCCCATTCCGGGGTGCCGGCGCTGGTCCGTTTTTTGACGCGGCGGCCCATTCCGGGGTGCCGGGGCCGGTCCGTTTTTTGACGCGGCGGCCCATTCCGGGGTGCCGGCGCCGGTCCGTTTTTTGCCGCGGCGGCCCATTCCGGGGTGCCGGGGCCGGTCCGTTTTT
Organism: Phalacrocorax carbo; assembly: GCF_963921805.1. Taxonomy (NCBI): domain Eukaryota; kingdom Metazoa; phylum Chordata; class Aves; order Suliformes; family Phalacrocoracidae; genus Phalacrocorax; species Phalacrocorax carbo. The sequence goes on from NW_026990520.1 coordinate 110,933, forward strand.
TGCCGCGGCGGCCCATTCCGGGGTGCCGGCGCCGGTCCGTTTTTTGCCGCGGCGGCCCATTCCGGGGTGCCGGGGCCGGTCCGTTTTTTGACGCGGCGGCCCATTCCGGGGTGCCGGCTCCGGTCCGTTTTTTGCCGCGGCGGCCCATTCCGGGGTGCCGGGGCCGGTCCGTTTTTTGCCGCGGCGGCCCATTCCGGGGTGCCGGCGCCGGTCCGTTTTTTGCCGCGGCGGCCCATTCCGGGGTGCCGGGGCCGGTCCGTTTTTTGCCGCGGCGGCCCATTCCGGGGTGCCGGCGCCGGTCCGTTTTTTGACGCGGCGGCCCATTCCGGGGTGCCGGAGCCGGTCCGTTTTTTGACGCGGCGGCCCATTCCGGGGTGCCGGACCCGGTCCGTTTTTTGCTGCGGCGGCCCATTCCGGGGTGCCGGCTCCGGTCCGTTTTTTGCCGCGGCGGCCCATTCCGGGGTGCCGGCTCCGGTCCGTTTTTTGCCGCGGCGGCCCATTCCGGGGTGCCGGACCCGGTCCGTTTTTTGCCGCGGCGGCCCATTCCGGGGTGCCGGAGCCGGTCCGTTTTTTGCCGCGGCGGCCCATTCCGGGGTGCCGGCTCCGGTCCGTTTTCTGCCGCGGCGGCCCATTCCGGGGTGCCGGCGCCGGTCCGTTTTTTGCCGCGGCGGCCCATTCCGGGGTGCCGGGGCCGGTCCGTTTTTTGCCGCGGCGGCCCATTCCGGGGTGCCAGGGCCGGTCCGTTTTTTGCCGCGGCGGCCCATTCCGGGGTGCCGGCGCCGGTCCGTTTTTTGCCGCGGCGGCCCATTCCGGGGTGCCGGACCAGGTCCGTTTTTTGCCGCGGCGGCCCATTCCGGGGTGCCGGCGCTGGTCCGTTTTTTGATGCGGCGGCCCATTCCGGGGTGCCGGGGCCGGTCCGTTTTTTGACGCGGCGGCCCATTCCGGGGTGCCGGCGCCGGTCCGTTTTTTTGCCGCGGCGGCCCATTCCGGGGTGCCGGGGCCGGTCCGTTTTTTGCCGTGGCGGCCCATTCCGGGGTGCCGGGGCCGGTCCGTTTTTTGCCGCAGCGGCCCATTCCGGGCTGCCGGCTCCGGTCCGTTTTTTGACGCGGCGGCCCATTCCGGGGTGCCGGAGCCGGTCCGTTTTTTGCCGCGGCGGCCCATTCCGGGGTGCCGGGGCCGGTCCGTTTTTTGCCGCGGCGGCCCATTCCGGGGTGCCGGGGCCGGTCCGTTTTTTGCCGCGGCGGCCCATTCCGGGGTGCCGGCTCCGGTCCGTTTTTTGCCGCGGCGGCCCATTCCGGGGTGCCGGCGCCGGTCCGTTTTTTGCCGCGGCGGCCCATTCCAGGGTGCCGGCTCCGGTCCGTTTTTTGCCGCGGCGGCCCATTCCGGGGTGCCGGGGCCGGTCCGTTTTTTACCGCGGCGGCCCATTCCGGGGTGCCGGGGCCGGTCCGTTTTTTACCGCGGCGGCCCATTCCGGGGTGCCGGGGCCGGTCCGTTTTTTGCCGCGGCGGCCCATTCCGGGGTGCCGGGGCCGGTCCGTTTTTTACTGCGGCGGCCCATTCCGGGGTGCCGGACCCGGTCCGTTTTTTGCCGCGGCAGCCCATTCCGGGGTGCCGGCGCCGGTCCGTTTTTTGCCGCGGCGGCCCATTCCGGGGTGCCGGGGCCGGTCCGTTTTTTGCCGCGGCGGCCCATTCCGGGGTGCCGGCGCCGGTCCGTTTTTTGCCGCGGCGGCCCATTCCGGGGTGCCGGACCCGGTCCGTTTTTTGCCGCGGCGGCCCATTCCGGGGTGCCGGAGCTGGTCCGTTTTTTGCCGCGGCGGCCCATTCCGGGGTGCCGGACCAGGTCCGTTTTTTGCCGCGGCGGCCCATTCCGGGGTGCCGGCTCCGGTCCGTTTTTTGCCGCGGCGGCCCATTCCGGGGTGCCGGGGCCGGTCCGTTTTTTGACGCGGCGGCCCATTCCGGGGTGCCGGCGCCGGTCCGTTTTTTGCCGCGGCGGCCCATTCCGGGGTGCCGGACCCGGTCCGTTTTTTGCCGCGGCGGCCCATTCCGGGGTGCCGGAGCCGGTCCGTTTTTTTGCCGCGGCGGCCCATTCCGGGGTGCCGGCTCCGGTCCGTTTTTTGCCGCGGCGGCCCATTCCGGGGTGCCGGCTCCGGTCCGTTTTTTTGCCGCGGCGGCCCATTCCGGGGTGCCGGCGCCGGTCCGTTTTTTGCCGCGGCGGCCCATTCCGGGGTGCCGGGGCCGGTCCGTTTTTTGCCGCGGCGGCCCATTCCGGGGTGCCGGAGCCGGTCCGTTTTTTGCCGCGGCGGCCCATTCCGGGGTGCCGGCGCCGGTCCGTTTTTTGCCGCGGCGGCTCATTCCAGGGTGCCGGGGCCGGTCCGTTTTTTGCCGCGGCGGCCCATTCCGGGGTGCCGGCCCCGGTCCGTTTTTTGCCGCGGCGGCCCATTCCGGGGTGCCGGAGCCGGTCCGTTTTTTGCCGCGGCGGCCCATTCCGGGGTGCCGGGGCCGGTCCGTTTTTTGCCGCGGCGGCCCATTCCGGGGTGCCGGCGCTGGTCCGTTTTTTGCCGCGGCGGCCCATTCCGGGGTGCCGGACCCGGTCCGTTTTTTGCCACGGTGGCCCATTCCGGGGTGCCGGGGCCGGTCCGTTTTTTGCCGCGGCGGCCCATTCCGGGGTGCCGGACTAAGTCCGTTTTTTGCCGCGGCGGCCCATTCCGGGGTGCCGGGGCCGGTCCGTTTTTTGCCGCGGCGGCCCATTCCGGGGTGCCGGACCCGGTCCGTTTTTTGCCGCGGCGGCCCATTCCGGGGTGCCGGGGCCGGTCCGTTTTTTGCCGCGGCGGCCCATTCCGGGGTGCCGGACCCGGTCCGTTTTTCGCCGCGGCGGCCCATTCCGGGGTGCCGGCTCCGGTCCGTTTTTTGCCGCGGCGGCCCATTCCGGGGTGCCGGCGCCGGTCCGTTTTTTGCCGCGGCGGCCCATTCCGGGGTGCCGGCTCCGGTCCGTTTTCTGCCGCGGCGGCCCATTCCGGGGTGCCGGCTCCGGTCCGTTTTTTGCCGCGGCGGCCCATTCCGGGGTGCCGGGGCCGGTCCGTTTTTTGCCGCGGCGGCCCATTTCGGGGTGCCGGAGCCGGTCCGTTTTTTGCCGCGGCGGCCCATTCCGGGGTGCCGGGGCCGGTCCGTTTTTTGCCGCGGCGGCCCATTCCGGGGTGCCGGCTCCGGTCCGTTTTTTGCCGCGGCGGCCCATTCCGGGGTGCCGGAGCCGGTCCGTTTTTTGCCGCGGCGGCCCATTCCGGGGTGCCGGCGCCGGTCCATTTTTTGACGCGGCGGCCCTATCCGGGGTGCCAGGGCCGGTCCGTTTTTTGCCGCGGCGGCCCATTCCGGGGTGCCGGGGCCGGTCCGTTTTTTACCGCG